>NW_027007802.1:0-114966 GCF_036934945.1 Oncorhynchus masou masou | reverse complement strand
TGTCTGTAGATGACTGGTCTATATGTTGTGATAGTTATAAACCTCTCTCTCTGTAGATGACTGGTCTATATGTTGTGATAGTTATATACCTCTCTCTGTAGATGACTGGTCTATATGTTGTGATAGTTATATACCTCTCTGTCTGTAGATGACAGGTCTATATGTTGTGATAGTTATATACCTCTCTGTCTGTAGGTGACTGGTCTATATGTTGTGATAGTTATATACCTCTCTGTCTGTAGATGACAGGTCTATATGTTGTGATATTAATATACCTCTCTGTCTGTAGATGACTGGTCCATATGTTGTGATAGCAATATACCTCTCTGTCTGTAGATGACTGGTCTATATGTTGTGATAGTTATATACCTCTCTGTCTGTAGGTGACTGGTCTATATGTTGTGATAGTTATATACCTCTCTGTCTGTAGATGACTGGTCTATATGTTGTGATATTAATATACCTCTCTGTCTGTAGATGACTGGTCCATATGTTGTGATAGCAATATACCTCTCTGTCTGTAGATGACTGTTCTATATAAGCTGTGATAGTTATATACCTCTCTGCCCTGTAGATGACTGGTCATATGTTGTGATAGCAATATACCTCTTTATTCAGATGACTGGTTCATAGGTACAGAGCTAGTACATACCTCTCTGTCTGTGAATGATCATCTATATGTTGCAGACATTAATATACCTCTGTCTGTAGATGACTGGTCTATATGTTGTGATAGCAATATACCTCTGGTCTGTAGATGACTGGTCTGTATGTTGTGATAGTAATATACCTTCTGTCTGTAGATGACTATTGGTCTATATGATAGTTATATACCACTCTGTCTGTAGATGATCATGGTCTATATGCTGTCTATAGATGACTGGTCTATATATGTTGTGATAGCAATATACCTCTCTGTCTGTAGATGACATTATATGTTGTCTGTAGATGACTGGTCTATATGTTGTATAGTTATATACCTCTCTGTCTGTATATGACTGGTCTATCTATATTTTGTGATAGTAATATACCTCTGTCTGGACATGACTAGTCTATATGTTGTGATAGGTATATACCTCTCTCTCTGTAGATGACTGGTCTCTATGTTGTGATAGTTATATAACTCTCTGTCTGTAGATGACTGGTCTATATGTTGTCTATTGATGACAGGTCTATATGTTGTGATCGGTATTTGCCTCTCTTTGTAGGTGACTGGTCTATATGTTGTGATAGTAATATACCTCTCTGTATGGAGATGACGGTCTATATGTTGTGATAGTTATATACCTCTCTCTCTGTAGATGACTGGTCTCTATGTTGTCTGTAGATGACTGGTCTATATTTTGTCTGTAGATGACTGGTCTATACATTGTGATAGTTATATACCTCTGTCTGTAGATGACTGATTTATATGTTGTGATAGTAATATACCTCTCTGTATGTAGGTGACTGGTCTGTATGTTTTGATAGTTATATACCTCTGCTCTGTAGATGACTGGTCTATATGTTGTGATAGTTATATACCTCTCTGTCTGTAGATGACTGGTCTATATGCTGTCTATAGATGACTGGTCTATATGTTGTGATACATACCTCTCTGTCTGTAGATGACTGGTCTATATGTAGATGACTTGTCTATATGTTGTGATAGTTATATACCTCTCTGTCTGTAGATGACTGGTCTATATTTTGTTATAGCAATATACCTCTCTGTCTGTAGATGACTGGTCTATATGTTGTGATAGTTATATACCTCTCTGTCTGTAGATGACTGGTCTATATGTTGTGATAGTTATATACCTCTGTCTGTAGATGACAGGTCTATATGTTGTGATAGTTATATATCTCTCTGTCTGTAGGTGACTGGTCTATATGTTGTGATAGTAATATACCTCTCTGTCTGGACATGACTAGTCTATATGTTGTGATAGGTATATACCACTCGGTCTGTAGATGACTGGTCTATATGCTGTCTATAGATGACTGGTCTATATGTTGTGATTATTATATACCTCTCTGTCTGTAGATGACTGGTCTATATGTTGTGATAGTAATATACCTCTCTGTCTTTAGATGACTGGTCTATATGTTGTGATAGTAATATACCTCTCTGTCTGGACATGACTAGTCTATATGTTGTGATAGGTATATACCTCTCTCTCTGTAGATGACTGGTCTCATATGTTGTGATAGTTATATACCTCTCTGTCTGTAGATGACTGGTCTATATGTTGTCTATTGATGACAGGTCTATATGTTGTATCGGTATTTGCCTCTCTTTGTAGGTGACTGGTCTATATGTTGTGATAGTTATATACCTCTCTCTCTGGAGATGACTGGTCTATATGTTGTGATAGTTATATACCTCTCTCTCTGTAGATGACTGGTCTCTATGTTGTCTGTAGATGACTGGTCTATATGTTGTCTGTAGATGACTGGTCTATATGTTGTGATAGTTATATACCTCTGTCTGTAGATGACTGGTTTATATGTTGTGATAGTAATATACCTCTCTGTCTGTAGGTGACTGTCTATATGTTGTGATAGTTATATACCTCTCTGTCTGTAGATGACTGGTCTATATGTTGTGATAGTTATATACCTCTCTGTCTGTAGATGACTGGTCTATATGCTGTCTATAGATGACTGGTCTATATGTTGTGATTATTATATACCTCTCTGTCTGTAGATGACTGGTCTATATTTTGTTATAGTTATATACCTCTCTGTCTGTAGATGACTGGTCTATATGTTGTGATAGTTATATACGTCTCTGTCTGTAGATGACTGGTCTATATGTTGTGATAGTTATATATCTCTCTGTCTGTAGGTGACTGGTCTATATGTTGTGATAGTTATATACCTCTCTGTCTGGACATGACTAGTCTATATGTTGTGATAGTTATATACCTCTCTGTCTGTAGATGACTGGTCTATATGTTGTCTATAGATGACTGGTCTATATGTTGTGATAGTTATATATACCTCTCTGTCTGTGATGACTGGTCTATATGCTGTCTATAGATGACTGGTCTATATGTTGTGATAGTTATATACCTCTCTGTCTGTAGATGACTGGTCTATATGTTGTGATAGTTATATACCTCTCTGTCTGTAGATGACTGGTCTGTATGTTGTGATAGTTATATACCTCTCTGTCTTTAGATGACAGGTCTATATGTTGTGATAGTTATATACCTCTCTGTCTGTAGATGACTGGTCTATATGTTGTGATAGTTATATACCTCTCTGTCTGTAGATGACTGGTCTATATATTGTGATAGTAATATACTCTCTGTCTGGAGATGACTAGTCTATATGTTGTGATAGGTATATACTTCTCTCTCTGTAGATGACTGGTCTCTATGTTGTCTGTAGATGACTGGTCTATATGTTGTCTGTAGATGACTGGTCTATACATTGTGATAGTAATATACCTCTCTGTCTGTAGATGACTGGTCTATATGTTGTGATAGTTATATACCTCTCTCTCTGTAGATGACTGGTCTATATGTTGTGATAGTTATATACCTCTCTGCCTGTAGATGACTGGTCTATATGTTGTGATAGTTATATACCTCTCTCTCTGTAGATGACTGGTCTATATGTTGTGATAGTTATATACCTCTCTGCCTGTAGATGACTGGTCTATATGTTGTGATAGTTATATACCTCTCTGCCTGTAGATGACTGGTCTATATGTTGTGATAGTTATATACCTCTCTGTCTGTAGGTGACTGGTCTATATGTTGTGATAGTTATATACCTCTCTGTCTGTAGATGACTGGTCTATATGTTGTGATAGTTATATACATCTCTCTCTGTAGGTGACTGGTCTATATGTTGTGATAGTTATATACCTCTCTGTCTGTAGGTGACTGGTCTATATGTTTTGATAGTTATATACCTCTCTCTGTAGATGACTGGTCTATATGTTGTGATAGTTATATACCTCTGTCTGTAGATGACTGGTCTATATGCTGTCTATAGATGACTGATAGTTGTGATAGGTATATACCTCTCTGTCTGTAGATGACTGGTCTATATGTTGTCTGTAGATGACTGATCTATATGTTGTGATAGTTATATACTTCTCTGTCTGTAGGTGACTGGTCTAAATGTTGTGATAGTAATATACCTCTCTGTCTGTAGATGACTGGTCTATATGTTGTGATAGTTATATACCTCTCTGTCTGTAGGTGACTGGTCTATATGTTGTGATAGTTATATACCTCTCTGTCTGGACATGACTAGTCTATATGTTGTGATAGTTATATACTTCTCTGTCTGTAGGTGACTGGTCTATATGTTGTGATAGTAATATACCTCTCTGTCTGTAGATGACTGGTCTATATGTTGTCTGTAGATGACTGGTCTATATGTTGTGATAGTTATATACCTCTCTGTCTGTAGATGACTGGTCTATATTTTGTTATAGCAATATACCCTCTCTGTCTGTAGATGACTGGTCTATATGTTGTGATAGTTATATACCTCTCTGTCTGTAGATGACAGGTCTATATGTTGTGATAGTTATATACTCTCTGTCTGTAGGTGACTGGTCTATATGTTGTGATAGTTATATACTCTCTGTCTGTAGATGACAGGTCTATATGTTGTGATAGGTAATATACCACTCTGTCTGTAGATGACTGTCTATAGATGACCTATATGTTGTGATAGTTATATACCTCTCTGTCTGTAGATGACTGGTCTATATGTTGTGATAGTTATATACCTCTCTGTCTGTAGGTGACTGGTCTATATGTTGTGATAGTTATATACCTCTCTGTCTGTAGATGACTGGTCTATATGTTGTGATAGTTATATACCTCTCTGTCTGTAGATGACTGGTCTATATGTTGTGATAGGTATATACCTCTGTCTGTAGATGACTGTTCTATATGTTGTGATGACTGGTCTATATGTTGTCTGTAGATGACTGGTCTATACATGTTGTGATAGTAATATACCTCTCTGTCTGTAGATGACTGGTCTATATGTTGTGATAGTAATATACCTCTGTCTGTAGATGACTGGTCTATATGTTGTGATAGTAATATACCTCTCTGTCTGTAGATGACTGGTCTATATGTTGTGATAGTAATATACCTCTCTGTCTGTAGATGACTGGTCTATATGTTGTGATAGTAATATACCTCTCTGTCTGTAGATGACTGGTCTATATGTTGTGATAGTTATATACCACTCTGTCTGTAGATGACTGGTCTATATGCTGTCTATAGATGACTGGTCTATATGTTGTGATAGTTATATACCTCTCTGTCTGTAGATGACTGGTCTATATGTTGTGATAGTAATATACCTCTCTGTCTGTAGATGACTGGTCTATATGTTGTGATAGTTATATACCTCTCTGTCTGTAGATGACTGGTCTATATGTTGTGATAGTAATATACCTCTCTGTCTGGACATGACTAGTCTATATGTTGTGATAGGTATATACACTCTCTCTGTAGATGACTGGTCTATATGCTGTGATAGATGACTGGTCTATATGTTGTGATAGTTATATACTTCTCTGTCTGTAGATGACAGGTCTATATGTTGTGATAGTTATATGCCTCTCTTTGTAGGTGACTGGTCTATATGTTGTGATAGTAATATACCTCTCTGTCTGTAGATGACTGGTCTATATGTTGTGATAGTTATATACCTCTGTCTGTAGATGACTGGTCTATATGTTGTGATGTTGTCTGTAGATGACTGGTCTATATTTTGTCTGTAGATGACTGGTCTATACATTGTGAAAGTTATATACCTCTGTCTGTAGATGACTGATTTATATGTTGTGATAGTTATATACCTCTGTATGTAGGTGACTGGTCTGTATGTTTTGATAGTTATATACTCTCTCTCTGTAGATGACTGGTCTATATGTTGTGATAGTTATATACCTCTCTGTCTGTAGATGACTGGTCTATATATTGTGATAGTAATATACCTCTATGTCTGTAGGTGACTGGTCTATATGTTGTGATAGTAATATACCTCTCTGTCTGTAGATGACTGGTCTATATATGTATATACCTCTCTGTCTGTAGATGACTTGTCTATATGTTGTGATAGTTATATGTTGTCTGTAGATGACTGGTCTATACATTGTGATAGTAATATACCTCTCTGTCTGTAGATGACTGGTCTATATGTTGTGATAGTTATATACCTCTCTGTCTGTAGATGACTGGATTTATATGTTGTGATAGTTATATACCTCTCTGTCTGTAGATGACTGGTCTATATGTTGTGATAGTTATATATCTCTCTGTCTGTAGATGACTGGTCTATATGTTGTGATCGTAATATACCTCTCTGTCTGTAGATGACTGGTCTATATGTTGTGATCGTAATATACCACTCTGTCTGTAGATGACTGGTCTATATGTTGTGATAGTTATATACCTCTGTCTGTAGATGACTGGTCATATGTTGTGATAGTTATATACCTCTCTGTCTGTAGATGACTGGTCTATATGTTGTGATAGTTATATACCTCTCTGTCTGTAGATGACTGGTCTATATGTTGTGATAGTTATATACCTCTCTGTCTGTACATGACTAGTCTATATGTTGTGATAGTTATATACCCTCTGTCTGTAGATGACTATATGTTGGATCTCAATGTTGTGATAGTTATATACCTCTCTGTCTGTAGATGACTGGTCTATATGTTGTCTATTGATGACAGGTCTATATGTTGTGATCGGTATTTGCCTCTCTTTGTAGGTGACTGGTCTATATGTTGTGATAGTAATATACCTCTCTGTATGGAGATGACTGGTCTATATGTTGTGATAGTTATATACCTCTCTCTCTGTAGATGACTGGTCTCTATGTTGTCTGTAGATGACTGGTCTATATGTTGTCTGTAGATGACTGGTCTATACATTGTGATAGTTATATACCTCTGTCTGTAGATGACTGATTTATATGTTGTGATAGTAATATACCTCTCTGTATGTAGGTGACTGGTCTGTATGTTTTGATAGTTATATACCTCTCTCTGTAGATGACTGGTCTATATGTTGTGATAGTTATATACCTCTCTGTCTGTAGATGACTGGTCTATATGTTGTGATAGTTATATACCTCTCTGTCTGTAGATGACTGGTCTATATGTTGTGATAGTAATATACCTCTCTGTCTGGACATGACTAGTCTATATGTTGTGATAGGTATATACCACTCTGTCTGTAGGTGACTGGTCTATATTCTGTCTATAGATGACTAGTCTATATGTTGTGATAGTTATATACCTCTCTGTCTGTAGATGACTGGTCTATATGCTGTCTATAGATGACTGGTCTATATGTTGTGATAGTTATATACCTCTCTGTCTGTAGATGACTGGTCTATATGCTGTCTATAGATGACTTGTCATATGTTGTGATAGTTATATACCTCTCTGTCTGTAGATGACTGGTCTGTATGTTGTGATAGTTATATACCTCTCTGTCTGTAGATGACTGGTCTGTATGTTGTGATAGTTATATACCTCTCTGTCTTTAGATGACAGGTCTATATGTTGTGATAGTTATATACCTCTCTGTCTGTAGATGACTGGTCTATATGTTGTGATAGTTATATACTCTCTCTGTAGATGACTGGTCTATATGTTGTGATAGTAATATACCTCTCTGTCTGTAGGTGACTGGTCTATATGTTGTGATAGTAATATACCTCTCTGTCTGTAGATGACTAGTCTATATGTTGTGATAGTAATATACCTCTCTGTCTGTAGGTGACTGGTCTATATGTTGTGATAGTTATATACCTCTGTCTGTAGATGACTGATTTATATGTTGTGATAGTTATGTACCTCTCTCTGTAGATGACTGGTCTATATGTTGTGATAGTTATATACCTCTCTGTCTGTAGGTGACTGGTCTATATGTTGTGATAGTAATATACCTCTGTCTGGACATGACTAGTCTATATGTTGTCTATTGATGACAGGTCTATATGTTGTGATCAGTACTCTCTTTGTAGGTGACTGGTCTTATATGTTGTGATAGTAATATACCTCTCTATGGAGATGACTGGTCTATATGTTGTGATAGTTATATACCTCTCTGTCTGTAGATGACTGGTCTCTATGTTGTCTGTAGATGACTGGTCTATATTTTGTCTGTAGATGACTGGTCTATACATTGTGATAGTTATATACCTCTGTCTGTAGATGACTTGTTTATATGTTGTGATAGTAATATACCTCTCTGTATGTAGATGACTGGTCTATATGTTTTGATAGTTATATACTCTCTCTCTGTAGATGACTGGTCTATATGTTGTGATAGTTATATACCTCTCTGTCTGTAGATGACTGGTCTATATGCTGTCTATAGATGACTGGATATGTTGTGATAGGGTATTCTGTCTGTAGATGACTGGTCTATATGCTGTCTATAGATGACTTGTCTATATGTTGTGATAGTTATATACCTCTCTGTCTGTAGATGACTGGTCTATATTTTGTTATAGCAATATACCTCTGTCTGTAGATGACTGGTCTATATGTTGTGATAGTTATATACCTCTGACTGGTCTATATGTTGTGATAGTTATATACCTCTCTGTCTGTAGATGACAGGTCTATATGTTGTGATAGTTATATATCTCTCTGTCTGTAGGTGACTGGTCTATATGTTGTGATAGTAATATACCTCTCTGTCTGGACATGACTAGTCTATATGTTGTGATAGTATATACCCTCTCTGTATGACTGGTCTATATGCTGTCTATAGATGACTGGTCTATATGTTGTGATAGTTATATACTCTCTGTCTGTAGATGACTTGTCTATATGTTGTGATAGTTATATACCTCTCTGTCTGTATGGAGATGACTGATTTATATGTTGTGATAGTAATATACCTCTCTGTCTGTAGGTGACTGGTCTGTATGTTTTGATAGCTGTCTGTAGATGACTGGTCTATATGTTGTGATAGTTATATACCTCTCTGTCTGTAGATGACTGGTCTATATGCTGTCTATAGATGACTGGTCTATATGTTGGGATAGTTATATACCTTCTGTCTGTAGATGACTGGTCTATATTTTGTTATAGTTATATACTCTCTGTCTGTAGATGACTGGTCTATATGTTGTGATAGTTATATACGTCTCTGTCTGTAGATGACAGGTCTATATGTTGTGATAGTTATATATCTCTCTGTCTGTAGGTGACTGGTCTATATGTTGTGATAGTAATATACCTCTCTGTCTGGACATGACTGGTCTATATGTTGTGATAGTTATATACCACTCTGTCTGTAGATGACTGGTCTATATGCTGTCTATAGATGACTGGTCTATATGTTGTGATAGCAATATACCTCTCTGTCTGTAGATGACTGGTCTATATGTTGTCTGTAGATGACTGGTCTATATGTTGTGATAGTTATATACCTCTCTGTCTGTAGATGACTGGTCTATATGCTGTCTATAGATGACTTGTCTATATGTTGTGATAGTTATATACCTCTCTGTCTGTAGATGACTGGTCTGTATGTTGTGATAGTTATATACCTCTCTGTATGTAGATGACTGGTCTGTATGTTGTGATAGTTATATACCTCTCTGTCTGTAGATGACTGGTCTATATGTTGTGATAGTTATATACCTCTCTGTCTTTAGATGACAGGTCTATATGTTGTGATAGTTATATACCTCTCTGTCTGTAGATGACTGGTCTATATGTTGTGATAGTTATATACCTCTCTCTCTGTAGATGACTGGTCTATATGTTGTGATAGTAATATACCTCTCTGTCTGGACATGACTGGTCTATATGTTGTGATAGTTATATACCTCTCTCTCTGTAGATGACTGGTCTCTATGTTGTCTGTAGATGACTGGTCTATATGTTGTCTGTAGATGACTGGTCTATACATTGTGATAGTAATATACCTCTCTGTCTGTAGATGACTGGTCTATATGTTGTGATAGTTATATACCTCTGTCTGTAGATGACTGATTTATATGTTGTGATAGTTATGTACCTCTCTCTCTCTGTAGATGACTGGTCTATATGTTGTGATAGTTATATACCTCTCTCTGTAGATGACTGGTCTATATGTTGTGATAGCAATATACCTCTCTGTCTGTAGAGGACTGGTCTATATGTTGTGATAGTGATATACCTCTCTCTCTGTAGATGACTGGTCTATATGTTGTGATAGTAATATACCTCTCTGTCTGTAGGTGACTGGTCTATATGTTGTGATAGTAATATACCTCTCTGTCTGGACATGACTAGTCTATATGTTGTGATAGCAATATACCTCTCTGTCTGTAGGTGACTGGTCTATATGTTGTGATAGTTATATACCTCTCTCTCTGTAGATGACTGGTCTATATGTTGTGATAGCAATATACCTCTCTGTCTGTAGATGACTGGTCTATATGTTGTGATAGTTATATACCTCTCTCTCTGTAGATGACTGGTCTCTATGTTGTGATAGTTATATACCTCTCTGTCTGTAGATGACTGGTCTATATGTTGTCTATTGATGACAGGTCTATATGTTGTGATCGGTATTTGCCTCTCTTTGTAGGTGACTGGTCTATATGTTGTGATAGTTATATACTCTCTCTCTGTAGATGACTGGTCTCTATGTTGTCTGTAGATGACTGGTCTATATATTTTGTCTGTAGATGACTGGTCTATACATTGTGATAGTTATATACCTCTGTCTGTAGATGACTGATTTATATGTTGTGATAGTAATATACCTCTCTGTATGTAGGTGACTGGTCTGTATGTTTTGATAGTTATATACTCTCTCTCTGTAGATGACTGGTCTATATGTTGTGATAGTTATATACCTCTCTGTCTGTAGATGACTGGTCTATATGCTGTCTATAGATGACTGGTCTATATGTTGTGATAGGTGTATACCTCTGTCTGTAGATGACTGGTCTATATTTTGTTATAGCAATATACCTCTCTGTCTGTAGATGACTGGTCTATATGTTGTGATAGTTATATACCTCTCTGTCTGTAGATGACAGGTCTATATGTTGTGATAGTTATATATCTCTCTGTCTGTAGGTGACTGGTCTATATGTTGTGATAGTAATATACCTCTCTGTCTGTAGATGACTGGTCTATATGTTGTGATAGTTATATACCTCTCTGTCTGTAGATGACTGGTCTATATGTTGTGATAGTAATATACCGCTCTCTCTGTAGATGACTGGTCTATATGCTGTCTATAGATGACTGGTCTATATGTTGTGATTATTATATACCTCTCTGTCTGTAGATGACTGGTCTATATGTTGTGATAGTAATATACCTCTCTGTCTGTAGATGACTGGTCTATATGTTGTGATAGTAATATACCTCTCTGTCTGTAGATGACTGGTCTATATGTTGTGATAGTTATATACCTCTGCCTGTAGATGACTGGTCTATATGTTGTGATAGTTATATACCTCTCTGTCTTTAGATGACAGGTCTATATGTTGTGATAGTTATATACCTCTCTGTATGTAGATGACTGGTCTATATGTTGTGATAGTTATATACCTCTCTGTCTGTAGATGACTGGTCTATATGTTGTGATAGTTATATACCTCTCTGTCTTTAGATGACAGGTCTATATGTTGTGATAGTTATATACCTCTCTCTCTGTAGATGACTGGTCTATATATTGTGATAGTAATATACCTCTCTGTCTGTAGGTGACTGGTCTATATGTTGTGATAGTAATATACCTCTCTGTCTGGACATGACTAGTCTATATGTTGTGATAGGTATATACCTCTCTCTCTGTAATTGACTGGTCTCTATGTTGTCTGTAGATGACTGGTCTATATGTTGTCTGTAGATGACTGGTCTATATGTTGTGATAGTTATATACCTCTCTGTCTTTAGATGACATGTCTATATGTTGTGATAGTTATATACCTCTCTCTCTGTAGATGACTGGTCTATATGTTGTGATAGCAATATACCTCTGTCTGTAGATGACTGGTCTATATGTTGTGATAGTAATATGCCCTCTGTCTGTAGATGACTGGTCTATATGTTGTGATATTAATATACCTCTCTGTCTGTAGATGACTGGTCTATATGTTGTGATATTAATATACCTCTCTGTCTGTAGATGACTGGTCTATATGTTGTGATAGCAATATACCTCTCTGTCTGTAGATGACTGGTCTATATGTTGTGATATTAATATACCTCTCTGTCTGTAAATGACTGGTCTATATGTTGTGATATTAATATACCTCTCTGTCTGTAGATGACTGGTCTATATGCTGTCTATAGATGACTTGTCTATATGTTGTGATAGTTATATACCTCTCTGTCTGTAGATGACTGGTCTATATGTTGTGATATTAATATACCTCTGTCTGTAGATGACTGGTCTATATGTTGTGATATTAATATACCTCTCTGTCTTTAGATGACAGGTCTATATGTTGTGATAGTTATATACCTCTCTGTCTGTAGATGACTGGTCTATATGTTGTGATATTAATATACCTCTGTCTGTAGATGACTGGTCTATATGTTGTGATATTAATATACCTCTCTGTCTGTAGATGACTGGTCTATATGTTGTGATATTAATATACCTCTCTGTCTTTAGATGACAGGTCTATATGTTGTGATAGTTATATACCTCTCTGTCTGTAGATGACTGGTCTATATGTTGTGATATTAATATACCTCTCTGTCTGTAGATGACTGGTCTATATGTTGTGATATTAATATACCTCTGTCTGTAGATGACTGGTCTATATGTTGTGATATTAATATACCTCTCTGTCTGTAAATGACTGGTCTATATGTTGTGATATTAATATACCTCTCTGTCTGTAGATGACTGGTCTATATGCTGTCTATAGATGACTTGTCTATATGTTGTGATAGTTATATACCTCTCTGTCTGTAGATGACTGGTCTATATGTTGTGATATTAATATACCTCTGTCTGTAGATGACTGGTCTATATGTTGTGATAGCAATATACCTCTCTGTCTGTAGATGACTGGTCTATATGTTGTGATATTAATATACCTCTCTGTCTGTAAATGACTGGTCTATATGTTGTGATATTAATATACCTCTCTGTCTGTAGATGACTGGTCTATATGCTGTCTATAGATGACTTGTCTATATGTTGTGATAGTTATATACCTCTCTCTCTGTAGATGACTGGTCTATATATTGTGATAGTAATATACCCTCTGTCTGTAGGTGACTGGTCTATATGTTGTGATAGTAATATACCTCTCTGTCTGGACATGACTAGTCTATATGTTGTGATAGGTATATACCTCTCTCTCTGTAATTGACTGGTCTCTATGTTGTCTGTAGATGACTGGTCTATATGTTGTCTGTAGATGACTGGTCTATATGTTGTGATAGTTATATACCTCTCTGTCTGTAGATGACTTGTCTATATGTTGTTATAGTTATATACCTCTCTGTCTGTAGATGACTGGTCTATATGTTGTGATAGTTATATACCTCTCTGTCTATAGATGACTGGTCTATATGTTGTCTGTAGATGACTGGTCTATATGTTGTGATAGTTATATACCTCTCTGTCTGTAGATGACTTGTCTATATGTTGTGATAGTTATATACCTCTGTCTGTAGATGACTGGTCTATATGTTGTGATAGTTATATATCTCTCTGTCTGTAGGTGACTGGTCTATATGTTGTGATAGTAATATACTCTCTGTCTGGACATGACTAGTCTATATGTTGTGATAGGTATATACCACTCTGTCTGTAGATGACTGGTCTATATGCTGTCTATAGATGACTGGTCTATATGTTGTGATAGTTATATACCTCTCTGTCTGTAGATGACTGGTCTATATGCTGTCTATAGATGACTTGTCTATATGTTGTGATAGTTATATACCTCTCTGTCTGTAGATGACTGGTCTGTATGTTGTGATAGTAATATACTCTCTGTCTGTAGATGACTGGTCTATATGTTGTGATAGTTATATACCTCTCTGTCTGTAGGTGACTGGTCTATATGTTGTGATAGTTATATACCTCTCTGTCTGTAGATGACTGGTCTATATGTTGTGATAGTTATATACCTCTCTCTGTAGATGACTGGTCTATATATTGTGATAGTAATATACCTCTCTGTCTGTAGGTGACTGGTCTATATGTTGTGATAGTAATATACCTCTCTGTCTGGACATGACTAGTCTATATGTTGTGATAGGTATATACCTCTCTCTGTAGATGACTGGTCTCTATGTTGTCTGTAGATGACTGGTCTATATGTTGTCTGTAGATGACTGGTCTATATGTTGTGATAGTTATATACCTCTCTCTCTGTAGATGACAGGTCTATATGTTGTGATAGTTATATACCTCTCTGTCTATAGATGACTGGTCTATATGTTGTGATAGTTATATACCTCTCTGTCTATAGATGACTGGTCTATATGTTGTGATTGTTATATACCTCTCTCTCTCTGTAGATGACTGGTCTATATGTTGTGATAGCAATATACACTCTCTGTCTGTAGATGACTGGTCTATATGTTGTGATAGTAATATACCTCTCTGTCTGTAGATGACTGGTCTATATGTTGTGATATTAATATACCTCTCTGTCTGTAGATGACTGGTCTATATGTTGTGATATTAATATACCTCTGTCTGTAGATGACTGGTCTATATGTTGTGATAGCAATATACCTCTCTGTCTGTAGATGACTGGTCTATATGTTGTGATATTAATATACCTCTCTGTCTGTAAATGACTGGTCTATATGTTGTGATATTAATATACCTCTCTGTCTGTAGATGACTGGTCTATATTTTGTGATATTAATATACCTCTCTGTCTGTAGATGACTGGTCTATATGCTGTCTATAGATGACTTGTCTATATGTTGTGATAGTTATATACCTCTCTGTCTGTAGATGACTGGTCTATATGTTGTGATATTAATATACCTCTCTGTCTGTAGATGACTGGTCTATATGCTGTCTATAGATGACTTGTCTATATGTTGTGATAGTTATATACCTCTCTGTCTGTAGATGACTTGTCTATATGTTGTGATAGTTATATACCTCTCTGTCTGTAGATGACTGGTCTATATGTTGTGATAGCAATATACCTCTCTGTCTGTAGATGACAGGTCTATATGTTGTGATAGTTATATATCTCTCTGTCTGTAGGTCTGTCTATATGTTGTGATAGTAATATACCTCTCTGTCTGGACATGACTAGTCTATATGTTGTGATAGGTATATACCACTCTGTCTGTAGATGACTGGTCTATATGCTGTCTATAGATGACTGGTCAATGTTGTGATAGTTATATACCCTCTGTCTGTAGATGACTGGTCTATATGTTGTCTATAGATGACTTGTCTATATGTTGTGATAGTTATATACCTCTCTGTCTGTAGATGACTGGTCTGTATGTGATAGTCTGTCTGTAGATGACTGGTCTATATGTTGTGATAGTTATATACCTCTCTGTCTGTAGGTGACTGGTCTATATGTTGTGATAGTAATATACCTTCTGTCTGGACATGACTAGTCTATATGTTGTGATAGTTATATACCTCTCTCTGTAGATGACTGGTCTCTATGTTGTCTGTAGATGACTGGTCTATATGTTGTCTGTAGATGACTGGTCTATACATTGTGATAGTAATATATTGTCTGTAGATGACTGGTCTATATGTTGTGATAGTTATATACCTCTGTCTGTAGATGACTGATTTATATGTTGTGATAGTAATATACCTCGCTGTATGTAGGTGACTGGTCTGTATGTTGTGATAGTTATATACCTCTCTCTGTAGATGACTGGTCTATATGTTGTGATAGTTATATACCTCTCTCTCTGTAGATGACTGGTCTATATGTTGTGATATTAATATACCTCTCTGTCTGTAGATGACTGGTCTATATGTTGTGATAGTTATATACCACTCTGTCTGTAGATGACTGGTCTAAACTATAGATGACTGGTCTATATGTTGTGATAGCAATATACCTCTGTCTGTAGATGACTGGTCTATATGTTGTCTGTAGATGACTGGTCTATATGTTGTGATAGTTATATACCTCTCTGTCTGTATATGACTGGTCTATATTTTGTGATAGCAATATACCTCTCTGTCTGTAGATGACTGGTCTATATGTTGTGATAGTTATATACCTCTCTGTCTGTAGATGACTGGTCTATATGTTGTGATAGTTATATACCTCTATCTCTGTAGATGACTGGTCTATATGTTGTGATAGTTATATACCTCTCTGTCTGTAGATGACTGGTCTATATGTTGTGATAGTTATATACCTCTCTGTCTGTAGATGACTGGTCTATATGTTGTGATAGTTATATACCTCTGTCTGTAGATGACTGGTCTATATGTTGTGATAGTTATATACCTCTCTGTCTATAGATGACTGGTCTATATGTTGTGATAGTAATATACCTCTCTGTCTGTAGATGACTGGTCTATATTTTGTTATAGCAATATAACTCTCTGTCTGTAGATGACTGGTCTATATTTTGTGATAGCAATATACCTCTCTGTCTGTAGATGACTGGTCTATATTTTGTCTGTAGATGACTGGTCTATATGTTGTGATAGTTATATACTCTCTGTCTGTATATGACTGGTCTATATTTTGTGATAGCAATATACCTCTCTGTCTGTAGATGACTGGTCTATATGTTGTGATAGTTATATACCTCTCTGTCTGTAGATGACTGGTCTATATGTTGTGATAGTTATACACTCTCTGTCTGTAGATGACAGGTCTGTATGTTGTGATAGTAATATACCTCTCTGTCTGTAGATGACTGGTCTATATGTTGTCTATTGATGACTGGTCTATATGTTGTAATAGTTATATATCTCTCTGTCTGTTGATGACAGGTCTATATGTTGTGATCGGCATTTGCCTCTCTCTGTAGGTGACTGGTCTATATGTTGTGATAGTAATATACCTCTCTGTCTGTAGATGACTGGTCTATGTTGTGATACTAATATACTTCTCTGTCTGTAGATGACTGGTCTCTATGTTGTGATAGTAATATACCTCTCTGTTTGTAGGTGACTGGTCTATATGTTGTCTGTAGATGACTGGTCTATATGTTGTCTGTAGATGACTGGTCTATATGTTGTGATAGTTATATACCTCTCTCTGTAGATGACTGGTCTATTCATTGAGATAGTAATACACCTCTCTGTCTGTAGATGACTGGTCTATATGTTGTGATAGTTATATACCTCTCTGTCTATAGATGACTGGTCTATATGTTGTGATAGTAATATACCTCTCTGTCTGGAGATGACTGGTCTATATGTTGTCTGTAGATGACTGGTCTATATGTTGTGATAGTTATATACTCTCTGTCTATAGATGACTGGTCTATATGTTGTGATAGTTATATACCTCTCTGTCTGTAGATGACTGGTCTAGACATTGTGATAGTAATATACCCCTCTCTGTCTGTAGATGACTGGTCTATATGTTGTGATAGTAATATACACTCTCTGTCTGTGATGACTGGTCTATATGTTGTGATAGTTATATACCTCTCTATAGATGACTGGTCTATATGTTGTGATAGTTATATACCTCTCTGTCTGTAGATGACTGGTCGATATGTTGTGATAGTTATATATCTCTCTGTCTGTAGGGGTGACTGGTCTATATGTTGTGATAGTAATATACCTCTCTGTCTGGAGATGACTAGTCTATATGTTGTGATAGTTATATACCTCTCTGTCTATAGATGACTGTTCTATATGTTGTTATAGTAATATACCTCTCTGTCTGTAGATGACTGGTCTATATTTTGTTATAGCAATATACCTCTCCGTCTGCAGATGACTGGTCTGTATGTTGTGATAGTAATATATCTCTCTGTCTGTAGATGACTGGTCTCAATGTTGTGATAGTTATATACCTCTGTCTGTAGATGACTGGTCTATATGTTGTCTATTGATGACAGGTCTATATGTTGTGATCGGTATTTGCCTCTCTTTGTAGGTGACTGGTCTATATGTTGTGATAGTAATACACCTCTCTGTATGGAGATGACTGGTCATATGTTGTGATAGTTATATACACTCTCTCTCTGTAGATGACTGGTCTCTATGTTGTCTGTAGATGACTGGTCTATATGTTGTCTGTAGATGACTGGTCTATACATTGTGATAGTTATACACCTCTGTCTGTAGATGACTGATTTATATGTTGTGATAGTTATATACCTCTCTGTCTGTAGATGGACTGGTCTATATTTTATTATAGCAATATACCTCTGTCTGTAGATGACTGGTCTGTATGTTGTGATAGTAATATACTCTCTGTCTGTAGATGACTGGTCTATATGTTGTGATAGTTATATACCTCTCTGTCTGTAGATGACTGGTCTATATTTTGTGATAGCAATATACTCTCTGTCTGTAGATGACTGGTCTATATGTTGTAATAGTTATATACTCTCTGTCTGTAGATGACTGGTCTATATGTTGTGATAGTTATATACCTCTCTGTCTGTAGATGACTGGTCTATATTTTGTGATAGCAATATACCTCTCTGTCTGTAGATGACTGGTCTATATGTTGTGATAGTTATATACCTCTGTCTGTAGATGACTGGTCTATATGTTGTCTATTGATGACTGGTCTATATGTTGTAATAGTTATATATCTCTCTGTATGTTGATGACAGGTCTATATATTGTGATCGGTATTTGCCTCTCTCTGTAGGTGACTGGTCTCTATGTTGTGATACTAATATACCTCTGTCTGTAGATGACTGGTCTCTATGTTGTGATAGTTATATACCTCTCTCTGTAGATGACTGGTCTATATGTTGTCTGTAGATGACTGGTCTATATGTTGTGATAGTTATATACCTCTCTGTCTGGAGATGACCGGTCTATATGTTGTAGTAGTTATATACCTCTCTCTCTGTAGATGACTGGTCTATTCATTGAGATAGTAATATACCTCTCTGTCTATAGATGACTGGTCTATATGTTGTGATAGTAATATACCTCTCTGTCTGGAGATGACTGGTCTATATGTTGTCTGTAGATGACTGGTCTATATGTTGTGATAGTTATATACCTCTCTGTCTGGAGATGACTGGTCTATATGTTGTGATAGTTATATACCTCTCTGTCTATAGATGACTGGTCTATATGTTGTGATAGTTATATACCTCTCTGTCTGTAGATGACTGGTCTATACATTTTGATAGTAATATACCTCTGTCTGTAGATGACTGGTCTATATGTTGTGATAGTTATATACATCTCTGTCTGGAGATGACTGGTCTATATGTTGTGATAGTTATATACTCTCTATAGATGACTGGTCTATATGTTGTGATAGTTATATACCTCTCTGTCTGTAGATGACTGGTCGATATGTTGTGATAGTTATATATCTCTCTGTCTGTAGGTGACTGGTCTATAATTGTGATAGTAATATACCTCTCTGTCTGGAGATGACTAGTCTATATGTTGTGATAGTTATATACCTCTCTGTCTGTAGATGACTGGTCTATATTTTGTGATAGCAATATACCTCTCTGTCTGTAGATGACCTGTCTATATTTTGTGATAGCAATATACCTCTCTGTCTGTAGATGACTGGTCTATATGTTGTGATAGTTATATACCTCTCTGTCTATAGATGACTGGTCTATATGTTGTGATAGTAATATACCTCTCTGTCTGTAGATGACTGGTCTATATTTTGTGATAGCAATATACCTCTCTGTCTGTAGATGACTGGTCTATATGTTGTCTGTAGATGACTGGTCTATACGTTGTGATAGTTATATACCTCTCTGTCTGTATATGACTGGTCTATATTTTGTGATAGCAATATACTCTCTGTCTGTAGATGACTGGTCTATATGTTGTCTGTAGATGACTGGTCTATATGTTGTGATAGTTATATACCTCTCTGTCTGTATATGACTGGTCTATATTTTGTGATAGCAATATACCTCTCTGTCTGTAGATGACTGGTCGATATGTTGTGATAGTTATATATCTCTCTGTCTGTAGGTGACAGGTCTATATGTTGTGATAGTAATATACCTCTCTGTCTGGAGATGACTAGTCTATATGTTGTGATAGTTATATACACTCTCTCTCTGTAGATGACTGGTCTCTATGTTGACTGTAGATGACTGGTCTATATGTTGTCTGAAGATGACTGGTCTATACATTGTGATAGTAATATACCTCTCTGTCTGTATATGACTGGTCTATATTTTGTGATAGCAATATACCTCTCTGTCTGTAGATGACTGGTCTATATGTTGTGATAGCAATATACCTCTCTGTCTGTAGATGACTGGTCTATATGTTGTGATAGTTATATACTCTCTGTCTGTAGATGACTGGTCTATATGTTGTGATACTAATATACTCTGTCTGTAGATTACTGGTCTATATGTTGTGATAGTTATATACCTCTGTCAGTAGATGACTGGTCTATATGTTGTGATAGTTATATACCTCTGTCTGTAGATGACTGGTCTATATTTTGTGATAGCAATATACCTCTCTGTCTGTAGATGACTGGTCTATATTTTGTGATAGCAATATGCCCTCTGTCTGTAGATGACTGGTCTATATGTTGTGATAGTTATATACCTCTCTGTCTATAGATGACTGGTCTATATGTTGTGATAGTAATATACCTCTCTGTCTGTAGATGACTGGTCTATATTTTGTGATAGCAATATACCTCTCTGTCTGTAGATGACTGGTCTATATGTTGTCTGTAGATGACTGGTCTATACGTTGTGATAGTTATATACCTCTCTGTCTGTATATGACTGGTCTATATTTTGTGATAGCAATATACCTCTCTGTCTGTAGATGACTGGTCTATATGTTGTCTGTAGATGACTGGTCTATTCATTGAGATAGTAATATACCTCTCTGTCTGTAGATGACTGGTCTATATGTTGTGATAGTTATATACCTCTCTGTCTATAGATGACTGGTCTATATGTTGTGATAGTTATATACCTCTCTGTCTGGAGATGACTGGTCTATATGTTGTGATAGTTATATACCTCTCTATAGATGACTGGTCTATATGTTGTGATAGTTATATACCTCTCTGTCTGTAGATGACTGGTCTATATTTTGTGATAGCAATATACCTCTCTGTCTGTAGATGACTGGTCTATATGTTGTCTGTAGATGACTGGTCTATACGTTGTGATAGTTATATACCTCTCTGTCTGTATATGACTGGTCTATATTTTTTGATAGCAATATACCTCTCTGTCTGTAGATGACTGGTCTATATGTTGTGATAGTTATATACCTCTGTCTGTAGATGACTGGTCTATATGTTGTGATAGTTATATACTCTCTGTCTGTAGATGACTGGTCTGTATGTTGTGATAGTAATATACCTCTCTGTCTGTAGATGACTGGTCTATATGTTGTCTATAGATGACTGGTCTATACATTGTGATAGTAATATACCTCTCTGTCTGTAGATGACTGGTCTATATGTTGTGATATTAATATACCTCTCTGTCTATAGATGACTTGTCTATATGTTGTGATAGTTATATACCTCTCTGTCTGTAGATGACTGGTCTGTATGTTGTGATAGCAATATACCTCTCTGTCTGTAGATGACTGGTCTATATGTTGTCTGTAGATGACTGGTCTATTCATTGAGATAGTAATATACCTCTCTGTCTGTAGATGACTGGTCTATATGTTGTGATAGTTATATACCTCTCTGCCTGTAGATGACTGGTCTATATGTTGTGATAGTAATATACCTCTGTCTGGAGATGACTGGTCTATATGTTGTGATAGTTATATACCTCTCTGTCTGGAGATGACTGGTCTATATGTTGTGATAGTTATATACCTCTCTATAGATGACTGGTCTATATGTTGTGATAGTTATATACCTCTGTCTGTAGATGACTGGTCTATATTTTGTGATAGCAATATACCTCTCTGTCTGTAGATGACTGGTCTATATGTTGTCTGTAGATGACTGGTCTATACGTTGTGATAGTTATATACCTCTCTGTCTGTATATGACTGGTCTATATTTTGTGATAGCAATATACCTCTCTGTCTGTAGATGACTGGTCTATATGTTGTGATAGTTATATACCTCTGTCTGTAGATGACTGGTCTATATGTTGTGATAGTTATATACCTCTCTGTCTGTAGATGACTGGTCTGTATGTTGTGATAGTAATATACCTCTCTGTCTGTAGATGACTGGTCTATATGTTGTCTATTGATGACTGGTCTATATGTTGTAATAGTTATATATCTCTCTGTATGTTGATGACAGGTCTATATGTTGTGATCGGTATTTGCCTCTCTCTGTAGGTGACTGGTCTCTATGTTGTGATAGTAATATACCTCTCTGTCTGTAGATGACTGGTCTCTATGTTGTGATACTAATATACTTCTCTGTCTGTAGATGACTGGTCTCTATGTTGTGATAGTAATATACCTCTCTGTTTGTAGGTGACTGGTCTATATGTTGTGATAGTTATATACCTCTCTCTGTAGATGACTGGTCTATATGTTGTCTGTAGATGACTGGTCTATATGTTGTGATAGTTATATACCTCTCCCTCTGTAGATGACTGGTCTATTCATTGAGATAGTAATATACCTCTCTGTCTGTAGATGACTGGTCTATATGTTGTGATAGTTATATACCTCTCTGTCTGTAGATGACTGGTCTATATGTTGTGATAGTTATATACCTCTATCTCTGTAGATGACTGGTCTATGTTGTGATAGTTATATACCTCTCTGTCTGTAGATAACTGGTCTATATGTTGTGATATTTATATACCTCTCTGTCTATAGATGACTGTTCTATATGTTGTTATAGTAATATACCTCTCTGTCTGTAGATGACTGGTCTATATGTTGTCTGTAGATGACTGGTCTATACATTGTGATAGTTATATACCTCTGTCTGTAGATGACTGATTTATATGTTGTGATAGTAATATACCTCTCTGTATGTAGGTGACTGGTCTATATGTTGTGATAGTTATATACCTCTGCCTGTAGATGACTGGTCTATATGTTGTGATAGTTATATACCTCTCTCTGTAGATGACTGTTCTATATGTTGTGATAGTTATATACCTCTCTGTCTGTAGATGACTGGTCTATATGCTGTCTATAGATGACTGGTCTATATGTTGTGATAGTTATATACCTCTCTGTCTGTAGATGACTGGTCTATATGCTGTCTATAGATGACTGGTCTATATGTTGTGATAGTTATATACCTCTCTCTCTGTAGATGACTGGTCTATTCATTGAGATAGTAATATACCTCTCTGTCTGTAGATGACTGGTCTATATGTTGTGATAGTTATATACCTCTCTGTCTATAGATGACTGGTCTATATGTTGTGATAGTAATATACCTCTCTGTCTGTAGATGACTGGTCTATACATTGTGATAGTAATATACCTCTCTGTCTGTAGATGACTGGTCTATATGTTGTGATAGTTATATACCTCTCTGTCTGGAGATGACTGGTCTATATGTTGTGATAGTTATATACCTCTCTATAGATGACTGGTCTATATGTTGTGATAGTTATATACTCTCTGTCTGTAGATGACTGGTCTATACATTGTGATAGTAATATACCTCTCTGTCTGTATATGACTGGTCTATATTTTTTGATAGCAATATACCTCTCTGTCTGTAGATGACTGGTCTATATGTTGTGATAGCAATATACCTCTCTGTCTGTAGATGACTGGTCTATATGTTGTGATAGTTATATACCTCTCAGTCTGTAGATGACTGGTCTATATGTTGTGATACTAATGTACTTCTCTGTCTGTAGATTACTGGTCTATATGTTGTGATAGTTATATACCTCTCTGTCTGTAGATGACTGGTCTATATGTTGTGATAGTTATATACCTCTCTGTCTGTAGATGACTGGTCTATATTTGTGATAGCAATATACCTCTCTGTCTGTAGATGACTGGTCTATATTTTTGTGATAGCAATATACCTCTCTGTCTGTAGATGACTGGTCTATATGTTGTGATAGTTATATACCTCTCTGTCTATAGATGACTGGTCTATATGTTGTGATAGTAATATACCTCTCTGTCTGTAGATGACTGGTCTATATTTTGTGATAGCAATATACCTCTCTGTCTGTAGATGACTGGTCTATATGTTGTCTGTAGATGACTGGTCTATACGTTGTGATAGTTATATACCTCTCTGTCTGTATATGACTGGTCTATATTTTGTGATAGCAATATACCTCTCTGTCTGTAGATGACTGGTCTATATGTTGTCTGTAGATGACTGGTCTATATGTTGTGATAGTTATATACCTCTATCTCTGTAGATGACTGGTCTATATGTTGTGATAGTTATATACCTCTCTGTCTGTAGATGACTGGTCTATATGTTGTGATAGTTATATACCTCTCTGTCTGTAGATGACTGGTCTATATGTTGTGATAGTTATATACCTCTATCTCTGTAGATGACTGGTCTATATGTTGTGATAGTTATATACCTCTGTCTGTAGATGACTGGTCTATATGTTGTGATAGTTATATACCTCTCTGTCTATAGATGACTGGTCTATATGTTGTGATAGTAATATACCTCTCTGTCTGTAGATGACTGGTCTATATGTTGTCTGTAGATGACTGGTCTATACATTGTGATAGTTATATACCTCTGTCTGTAGATGACTGATTTATATGTTGTGATAGTTATATACCTCTCTCTCTGTAGATGACTGTTCTATATGTTGTGATAGTTATATACCTCTCTGTCTGTAGATGACTGGTCTATATGCTGTCTATAGATGACTGGTCTATATGTTGTGATAGTTATATACCTCTCTGTCTGTAGATGACTGGTCTATATGCTGTCTATAGATGACTTGTCTATATGTTGTGATAGTTATATACCTCTCTGTCTGTAGATGACGGGTCTATATGCTGTCTATAGATGACTTGTCTATATGTTGTGATAGTTATATACCTCTCTGTCTGTAGATGACTGGTCTATATTTTGTGATAGCAATATACCTCTCTGTCTGTAGATGACTGGTCTATATGTTGTGATAGTTATATACCTCTCTGTCTATAGATGACTGGTCTATATGTTGTGATAGTAATATACTCTCTGTCTGTAGATGACTGGTCTATATTTTGTGATAGCAATATACCTCTCTGTCTGTAGATGACTGGTCTATATGTTGTCTGTAGATGACTGGTCTATACGTTGTGATAGTTATATACCTCTCTGTCTGTATATGACTGGTCTATATTTTGTGATAGCAATATACCTCTCTGTCTGTAGATGACTGGTCTATATGTTGTGATAGTTATATACCTCTCTGTCTGTAGATGACTGGTCTATATGTTGTGATTGTTATATACCTCTCTGTCTGTAGATGACTGGTCTGTATGTTGTGATAGTAATATACCTCTCTGTCTGTAGATGACTGGTCTATATGTTGTCTATTGATGACTGGTCTATATGTTGTAATAGTTATATATCTCTCTGTCTGTTGATGACAGGTCTATATGTTGTGATCGGTATTTGCCTCTCTCTGTAGGTGACTGGTCTATATGTTGTGATAGTAATATACCTCTCTGTCTGTAGATGACTGGTCTATATGTTGTGATACTAATATACTTCCCTGTCTGTAGATGACTGGTCTCTATGTTGTGATAGTAATATACTCTCTGTTTGTAGGTGACTGGTCTATATGTTGTCTGTAGATGACTGGTCTATATGTTGTGATAGTTATATACCTCTCTCTCTGTAGATGACTGGTCTCTATGTTGTCTGTAGATGACTGGTCTATATGTTGTGATAGTTATATACCTCTCTCTCTGTAGATGACTGGTCTATTCATTGAGATAGTAATATACCTCTCTGTCTGTAGATGACTGGTCGATATGTTGTGATAGTTATATATCTCTCTGTCTGTAGGTGACTGGTCTATATGTTGTGATAGTAATATACCTCTCTGTCTGGAGATGACTAGTCTATATGTTGTGATAGTTATATACCTCTCTCTCTGTAGATGACTGGTCTCTATGTTGACTGTAGATGACTGGTCTATATGTTGTCTGAAGATGACTGGTCTATACATTGTGATAGTAATATACCTCTCTGTCTGTATATGACTGGTCTATATTTTGTGATAGCAATATACCTCTCTGTCTGTAGATGACTGGTCTATATGTTGTGATAGCAATATACCTCTCTGTCTGTAGATGACTGGTCTATATGTTGTGATAGTTATATACCTCTCTGTCTGTAGATGACTGGTCTATATGTTGTGATACTAATATACTTCTCTGTCTGTAGATTACTGGTCTATATGTTGTGATAGTTATATACCTCTCTGTCAGTAGATGACTGGTCTATATGTTGTGATAGTTATATACCTCTCTGTCTGTAGATGACTGGTCTATATTTTGTGATAGCAATATACCTCTCTGTCTGTAGATGACTGGTCTATATTTTGTGATAGCAATATACTCTCTGTCTGTAGATGACTGGTCTATATGTTGTGATAGTTATATACCTCTCTGTCTATAGATGACTGGTCTATATGTTGTGATAGTAATATACCTCTCTGTCTGTAGATGACTGGTCTATATTTTGTGATAGCAATATACCTCTCTGTCTGTAGATGACTGGTCTATATGTTGTCTGTAGATGACTGGTCTATACGTTGTGATAGTTATATACCTCTCTGTCTGTATATGACTGGTCTATATTTTGTGATAGCAATATACCTCTCTGTCTGTAGATGACTGGTCTATATGTTGTCTGTAGATGACTGGTCTATTCATTGAGATAGTAATATACCTCTCTGTCTGTAGATGACTGGTCTATATGTTGTGATAGTTATATACCTCTCTGTCTATAGATGACTGGTCTATATGTTGTGATAGTTATATACCTCTCTGTCTGGAGATGACTGGTCTATATGTTGTGATAGTTATATACCTCTCTATAGATGACTGGTCTATATGTTGTGATAGTTATATACCTCTCTGTCTGTAGATGACTGGTCTATATTTTGTGATAGCAATATACCTCTCTGTCTGTAGATGACTGGTCTATATGTTGTCTGTAGATGACTGGTCTATACGTTGTGATAGTTATATACCTCTCTGTCTGTATATGACTGGTCTATATTTTGTGATAGCAATATACTCTCTGTCTGTAGATGACTGGTCTATATGTTGTGATAGTTATATACCTCTGTCTGTAGATGACTGGTCTATATGTTGTGATAGTTATATACCTCTCTGTCTGTAGATGACTGGTCTGTATGTTGTGATAGTAATATACCTCTCTGTCTGTAGATGACTGGTCTATATGTTGTCTATAGATGACTGGTCTATACATTGTGATAGTAATATACCTCTCTGTCTGTAGATGACTGGTCTATATGTTGTGATAGTTATATACCTCTCTGTCTATAGATGACTGGTCTATATGTTGTGATAGTTATATACCTCTCTGTCTGTAGATGACTGGTCTGTATGTTGTGATAGTAATATACCTCTCTGTCTGTAGATGACTGGTCTATATGTTGTCTGTAGATGACTGGTCTATTCATTGAGATAGTAATATACCTCTCTGTCTGTAGATGACTGGTCTATATGTTGCGATAGTTATATACCTCTCTGCCTGTAGATGACTGGTCTATATGTTGTGATAGTAATATACCTCTCTGTCTGGAGATGACTGGTCTATATGTTGTGATAGTTATATACCTCTCTGTCTGGAGATGACTGGTCTATATGTTGTGATAGTTATATACCTCTCTATAGATGACTGGTCTATATGTTGTGATAGTTATATACCTCTCTGTCTGTAGATGACTGGTCTATATTTTGTGATAGCAATATACCTCTCTGTCTGTAGATGACTGGTCTATATGTTGTCTGTAGATGACTGGTCTATACGTTGTGATAGTTATATACCTCTCTGTCTGTATATGACTGGTCTATATTTTGTGATAGCAATATACCTCTCTGTCTGTAGATGACTGGTCTATATGTTGTGATAGTTATATACCTCTGTCTGTAGATGACTGGTCTATATGTTGTGATAGTTATATACCTCTCTGTCTGTAGATGACTGGTCTGTATGTTGTGATAGTAATATACCTCTCTGTCTGTAGATGACTGGTCTATATGTTGTCTATTGATGACTGGTCTATATGTTGTAATAGTTATATATCTCTCTGTATGTTGATGACAGGTCTATATGTTGTGATCGGTATTTGCCTCTCTCTGTAGGTGACTGGTCTCTATGTTGTGATAGTAATATACCTCTCTGTCTGTAGATGACTGGTCTCTATGTTGTGATACTAATATACTTCTCTGTCTGTAGATGACTGGTCTCTATGTTGTGATAGTAATATACCTCTCTGTTTGTAGGTGACTGGTCTATATGTTGTGATAGTTATATACCTCTCTCTCTGTAGATGACTGGTCTATATGTTGTCTGTAGATGACTGGTCTATATGTTGTGATAGTTATATACCTCTCTCTCTGTAGATGACTGGTCTATTCATTGAGATAGTAATATACCTCTCTGTCTATAGATGACTGGTCTATTCATTGAGATAGTAATATACCTCTCTGTCTGTAGATGACTGGTCTATATGTTGTGATAGTTATATACCTCTATCTCTGTAGATGACTGGTCTATATGTTGTGATAGTTATATACCTCTCTGTCTGTAGATAACTGGTCTATATGTTGTGATATTTATATACCTCTCTGTCTATAGATGACTGTTCTATATGTTGTTATAGTAATATACCTCTCTGTCTGTAGATGACTGGTCTATATGTTGTCTGTAGATGACTGGTCTATACATTGTGATAGTTATATACCTCTGTCTGTAGATGACTGATTTATATGTTGTGATAGTAATATACCTCTCTGTATGTAGGTGACTGGTCTATATGTTGTGATAGTTATATACCTCTCTGCCTGTAGATGACTGGTCTATATGTTGTGATAGTTATATACTTCTCTCTCTGTAGATGACTGGTCTATATGTTGTGATAGTTATATACCTCTCTGTCTGTAGATGACTGGTCTATATGTTGTCTGTACATGACTGGTCTATATGTTGTGATAGTGATATACCTCTGTCTGTAGATGACTGGTCTATATGTTGTATGTAGATGACTGGTCTATATGTTGTGATAGTTATATACCTCTCTCTCTGTAGATGACTGGTCTATTCATTGAGATAGTAATATACCTCTCTGTCTGTAGATGACTGGTCTATATGTTGTGATAGTTATATACCTCTCTGTCTATAGATGACTGGTCTATATGTTGTGATAGTAATATACCTCTCTGTCTGTAGATGACTGGTCTATACATTGTGATAGTAATATACCTCTCTGTCTGTAGATGACTGGTCTATATGTTGTGATAGTTATATACCTCTCTGTCTGGAGATGACTGGTCTATATGTTGTGATAGTTATATACCTCTCTATAGATGACTGGTCTATATGTTGTGATAGTTATATACCTCTCTGTCTGTAGATGACTGGTCTATACATTGTGATAGTAATATACCTCTCTGTCTGTATATGACTGGTCTATATTTTTTGATAGCAATATACCTCTCTGTCTGTAGATGACTGGTCTATATGTTGTGATAGCAATATACCTCTCTGTCTGTAGATGACTGGTCTATATGTTGTGATAGTTATATACCTCTCAGTCTGTAGATGACTGGTCTATATGTTGTGATACTAATGTACTTCTCTGTCTGTAGATTACTGGTCTATATGTTGTGATAGTTATATACCTCTCTGTCTGTAGATGACTGGTCTATATGTTGTGATAGTTATATACCTCTCTGTCTGTAGATGACTGGTCTATATTTTGTGATAGCAATATACCTCTCTGTCTGTAGATGACTGGTCTATATGTTGTGATAGTTATATACCTCTCTGTCTATAGATGACTGGTCTATATGTTGTGATAGTAATATACCTCTCTGTCTGTAGATGACTGGTCTATATTTTGTGATAGCAATATACCTCTCTGTCTGTAGATGACTGGTCTATATGTTGTCTGTAGATGACTGGTCTATACGTTGTGATAGTTATATACCTCTCTGTCTGTATATGACTGGTCTATATTTTGTGATAGCAATATACCTCTCTGTCTGTAGATGACTGGTCTATATGTTGTCTGTAGATGACTGGTCTATATGTTGTGATAGTTATATACCTCTATCTCTGTAGATGACTGGTCTATATGTTGTGATAGTTATATACCTCTCTGTCTGTAGATGACTGGTCTATATGTTGTGATAGTTATATACCTCTCTGTCTGTAGATGACTGGTCTATATGTTGTGATAGTTATATACCTCTATCTCTGTAGATGACTGGTCTATATGTTGTGATAGTTATATACCTCTCTGTCTGTAGATGACTGGTCTATATGTTGTGATATTTATATACCTCTCTGTCTATAGATGACTGTTCTATATGTTGTTATAGTAATATACCTCTCTGTCTGTAGATGACTGGTCTATATGTTGTCTGTAGATGACTGGTCTATACATTGTGATAGTTATATACCTCTGTCTGTAGATGACTGATTTATATGTTGTGATAGTTATATACTCTCTCTCTGTAGATGACTGTTCTATATGTTGTGATAGTTATATACCTCTCTGTCTGTAGATGACTGGTCTATATGCTGTCTATAGATGACTGGTCTATATGTTGTGATAGTTATATACATCTCTGTCTGTAGATGACTGGTCTATATGCTGTCTATAGATGACTTGTCTATATGTTGTGATAGTTATATACCTCTCTGTCTGTAGATGACGGGTCTATATGCTGTCTATAGATGACTTGTCTATATGTTGTGATAGTTATATACCTCTCTGTCTGTAGATGACTGGTCTATATTTTGTGATAGCAATATACCTCTCTGTCTGTAGATGACTGGTCTATATGTTGTGATAGTTATATACCTCTCTGTCTATAGATGACTGGTCTATATGTTGTGATAGTAATATACCTCTCTGTCTGTAGATGACTGGTCTATATTTTGTGATAGCAATATACCTCTCTGTCTGTAGATGACTGGTCTATATGTTGTCTGTAGATGACTGGTCTATACGTTGTGATAGTTATATACCTCTCTGTCTGTATATGACTGGTCTATATTTTGTGATAGCAATATACCTCTCTGTCTGTAGATGACTGGTCTATATGTTGTGATAGTTATATACCTATCTGTCTGTAGATGACTGGTCTATATGTTGTGATTGTAATATACCTCTCTATCTGTAGATGACTGGTCTATATGTTGTGGTAGTAATATACCTCTCAGTCTGTAGATGACTGGTCTATATGTTGTCTATTGATGACTGGTCTATATGTTGTAATAGTTATATATCTCTCTGTCTGTTGATGACAGGTCTATATGTTGTGATCGGTATTTGCCTCTCTCTGTAGGTGACTGGTCTATATGTTGTGATAGTAATATACCTCTCTGTCTGTAGATGACTGGTCTATATGTTGTGATACTAATATACTTCCCTGTCTGTAGATGACTGGTCTCTATGTTGTGATAGTAATATACCTCTCTGTTTGTAGGTGACTGGTCTATATGTTGTCTGTAGATGACTGGTCTATATGTTGTGATAGTTATATACCTCTCTCTCTGTAGATGACTGGTCTCTATGTTGTCTGTAGATGACTGGTCTATATGTTGTGATAGTTATATACCTCTCTCTCTGTAGATGACTGGTCTATTCATTGAGATAGTAATATACCTCTCTGTCTGTAGATGACTGGTCTATATGTTGTGATAGTTATATACCTCTCTGTCTGGAGATGACTGGTCTATATGTTGTGATAGTTATATACCTCTCTGTCTGTAGATGACTGGTCTATATTTTGTTATAGCAATATACCTCTCTGTCTGTAGATGACTGGTCTGTATGTTGTGATAGTAATATACCTCTCTGTCTGTAGATGACTGGTCTATATGCTGTCTATAGATGACTGGTCTATATGTTGTGATAGTTATATACCTCTCTCTCTGTAGATGACTGGTCTATTCATTGAGATAGTAATATACCTCTCTGTCTGTAGATGACTGGTCTATATGTTGTGATAGTTATATACCTCTCTGTCTATAGATGACTGGTCTATATGTTGTGATAGTAATATACCTCTCTGTCTGTAGATGACTGGTCTATACATTGTGATAGTAATATACCTCTCTGTCTGTAGATGACTGGTCTATATGTTGTGATAGTTATATACCTCTCTGTCTGGAGATGACTGGTCTATATGTTGTGATAGTTATATACCTCTCTATAGATGACTGGTCTATATGTTGTGATAGTTATATACCTCTCTGTCTGTAGATGACTGGTCTATACATTGTGATAGTAATATACCTCTCTGTCTGTATATGACTGGTCTATATTTTTTGATAGCAATATACCTCTCTGTCTGTAGATGACTGGTCTATATGTTGTGATAGCAATATACCTCTCTGTCTGTAGATGACTGGTCTATATGTTGTGATAGTTATATACCTCTCAGTCTGTAGATGACTGGTCTATATGTTGTGATACTAATGTACTTCTCTGTCTGTAGATTACTGGTCTATATGTTGTGATAGTAATATACCTCTCTGTCTGTAGATGACTGGTCTATATGTTGTGATAGTTATATACCTCTCTGTCTGTAGATGACTGGTCTATATTTTGTGATAGCAATATACCTCTCTGTCTGTAGATGACTGGTCTATATTTTGTGATAGCAATATACCTCTCTGTCTGTAGATGACTGGTCTATATGTTGTGATAGTTATATACCTCTCTGTCTGTAGATGACTGGTCTATATGTTGTGATAGTTATATACCTCTCTGTCTGTAGATGACTGGTCTATATTTTGTGATAGCAATATACCTCTCTGTCTGTAGATGACTGGTCTATATGTTGTCTGTAGATGACTGGTCTATACGTTGTGATAGTTATATACCTCTCTGTCTGTATATGACTGGTCTATATTTTGTGATAGCAATATACCTCTCTGTCTGTAGATGACTGGTCTATATGTTGTCTGTAGATGACTGGTCTATATGTTGTGATAGTAATATACCTCTATCTCTGTAGATGACTGGTCTATATGTTGTGATAGTTATATACCTCTCTGTCTGTAGATGACTGGTCTATATGTTGTGATAGTTATATACCTCTCTGTCTGTAGATGACTGGTCTATATGTTGTGATAGTTATATACCTCTATCTCTGTAGATGACTGGTCTATATGTTGTGATAGTTATATACCTCTCTGTCTGTAGATGACTGGTCTATATGTTGTGATATTTATATACCTCTCTGTCTATAGATGACTGTTCTATATGTTGTTATAGTAATATACCTCTCTGTCTGTAGATGACTGGTCTATATGTTGTCTGTAGATGACTGGTCTATACATTGTGATAGTTATATACCTCTGTCTGTAGATGACTGATTTATATGTTGTGATAGTTATATACCTCTCTCTCTGTAGATGACTGTTCTATATGTTGTGATAGTTATATACCTCTCTGTCTGTAGATGACTGGTCTATATGCTGTCTATAGATGACTGGTCTATATGTTGTGATAGTTATATACCTCTCTGTCTGTAGATGACTGGTCTATATGCTGTCTATAGATGACTTGTCTATATGTTGTGATAGTTATATACCTCTCTGTCTGTAGATGACTGGTCTATATGCTGTCTATAGATGACTTGTCTATATGTTGTGATAGTTATATACCTCTCTGTCTGTAGATGACTGGTCTATATTTTGTGATAGCAATATACCTCTCTGTCTGTAGATGACTGGTCTATATGTTGTGATAGCAATATACCTCTCTGTCTGTAGATGACTGGTCTATATGTTGTGATAGTAATATACCTCTCTGTCTGTAGATGACTGGTCTATATTTTGTGATAGCAATATACCTCTCTGTCTGTAGATGACTGGTCTATATGTTGTCTGTAGATGACTGGTCTATACGTTGTGATAGTTATATACCTCTCTGTCTGTATATGACTGGTCTATATTTTGTGATAGCAATATACCTCTCTGTCTGTAGATGACTGGTCTATATGTTGTGATAGTTATATACCTCTCTGTCTGTAGATGACTGGTCTATATGTTGTGATTGTTATATACCTCTCTGTCTGTAGATGACTGGTCTGTATGTTGTGATAGTAATATACCTCTCTGTCTGTAGATGACTGGTCTATATGTTGTCTATTGATGACTGGTCTATATGTTGTAATAGTTATATATCTCTCTGTCTGTTGATGACAGGTCTATATGTTGTGATCGGTATTTGCCTCTCTCTGTAGGTGACTGGTCTATATGTTGTGATAGTAATATACCTCTCTGTCTGTAGATGACTGGTCTATATGTTGTGATACTAATATACTTCCCTGTCTGTAGATGACTGGTCTCTATGTTGTGATAGTAATATACCTCTCTGTTTGTAGGTGACTGGTCTATATGTTGTCTGTAGATGACTGGTCTATATGTTGTGATAGTTATATACCTCTCTCTCTGTAGATGACTGGTCTCTATGTTGTCTGTAGATGACTGGTCTATTCATTGAGATAGTAATATACCTCTCTGTCTGTAGATGACTGGTCTATATGTTGTGATAGTTATATACCTCTCTGTCTGGAGATGACTGGTCTATATGTTGTGATAGTTATATACCTCTCTGTCTGTAGATGACTGGTCTATATTTTGTTATAGCAATATACCTCTCTGTCTGTAAATGACTGGTCTATATGTTGTGATAGTAATATACCTCTCTGTCTGTAGATGACTGGTCTATATGTTGTGATAGTTATATACCTCTCTGTCTGTAGATGACTGGTCTATATTTTGTGATAGCAATATACCTCTCTGTCTGTAGATGACTGGTCTATATGTTGTGATAGTTATATACCTCTCTGTCTGTAGATGACTGGTCTATATGTTGTGATAGTTATATACCTCTCTGTCTGTAGATGACTGGTCTATATTTTGTGATAGCAATATACCTCTCTGTCTGTAGATGACTGGTCTATATGTTGTCTGTAGATGACTGGTCTATACGTTGTGATAGTTATATACCTCTCTGTCTGTATATGACTGGTCTATATTTTGTGATAGCAATATACCTCTATCTCTGTAGATGACTGGTCTATATGTTTTGATAGTTATATACTTCTCTGTCTGTAGTTGACTGGTCTATATGTTGTGATAGTTATATACCTCTCTGTCTGTAGATGACTGGTCTGTATGTTGTGATAGTAATATACCTCTCTGTCTGTAGATGACTGGTCTATATGTTGTCTATTGATGACTGGTCTATATGTTGTAATAGTTATATATCTCTCTGTCTGTTGATGACAGGTCTATATGTTGTGATCGGTATTTGCCTCTCTCTGTAGGTGACTGGTCTATATGTTGTGATTGTAATATTCTTCTCTGTTTGTAGGTGACGGTCTATATGTTGTCTGTAGATGACTGGTCTATATGTTGTGATAGTTATATACCTCTCTCTCTGTAGATGACTGGTCTATATGTTGTCTGTAGATGACTGGTCTATATGTTGTGATAGTTATATACCTCTCTCTCTGTAGATGACTGGTCTATTCATTGAGATAGTAATATACCTCTCTGTCTGTAGATGACTGGTCTATATGTTGTGATAGTTATATACCTCTCTGTCTGGAGATGACTGGTCTATATGTTGTGATAGTTATATACCTCTCTGTCTGTAGATGACTGGTCTATATGTTGTGATAGTTATATACCTGTTATGAACTTGAGTGAAGACCCAAAAGCGGTTTTAACAGAAAACAGAGTTCTTTAATGAAAATACAGGAATGGCATAAATCCTCATCCAACGTTGTCAGCGGAACAAAAGAACGTTAGTATAGTGCAGGATGCTCCTGCCAGGCAGACTCCGACAGGACAGGACAAGGTGGAAGCAAACGAGACGACAGCTTGCTTCTGGCATCAAAAAACACAAACAAGAATCAGACACTGAAAGTAGCAGGAACAGAGAAAGAAATAGAGACCTAATCAGAGAGGGAAGGGAAGAGAGAACAGGTGGGGAAAGAGAGAATGAGCTAGTTAGGGAAAATGTAGAACAGCTGAGGAATGAGAGACAGAGAAGGTAACCTAAAAAGACCAGCAGAGAGAGAATGAAGAGAAAGGACAGGAACAGACATAACAAGACATGACAGTACCCCCCACTCACCGAGCGCCTCCTGGCGCACTCGAGGAGGAAACCTGGCGGCAACGGAGGAAATCATCGATCAGCGAACGGTCCAGCACGTCCCGAGAGGGAACCCAACTCCTCTCCTCAGGACCGTACCCCTCCCAATCCACTAGGTACTGATGACCACGGCCCCGAGGGCGCATGTCCAAAATCCTACGAACCCTGTAGATGGGTGCGCCCTCGACAAGGATGGGGGGGGGGAGGGACGAGCGGGGGCGCGAAGAACGGGCTTAACACAGGAGACATGGAAGACCGGGTGAACGCGACGAAGATAGCGCGGGAGAAGAAGTCGCACTGCGACAGGATTAATGACCTGGGAAATACGGAACGGACCAATGAACCGCGGGGCCAACTTGCGAGAAGCTGTCTTAAGGGGAAGGTTCTGAGTGGAGAGCCATACTCTCTGACCGCAACAATATCTAGGACTCTTGGTCCTACGCTTATTAGCGGCCCTCACAGTCTGCGCCCTATTACGGCAAAGTGCCGACCTGACCCCCTTCCAGGTGCGCTCGCAACGCTGGACAAAAGCCTGAGCGGAGGGGACGCAGGACTCGGCGAGCTGAGATGAGAACAGCGGAGGCTGGTACCCGAGGCTACACTGAAAAGGGGATAGACCGGTAGCAGACGAGGGAAGCGAGTTGTGGGCGTACTCTGCCCAGGGGAGCTGTTCTGACCAAGACGCAGGGTTACGAAAAGAAAGACTGCGTAAAATGCGACCAACAGTCTGATTGGCCCGTTCGGCGGCCGTTAGACTGGGGATGAAAGCCGGACGAGAGACTGACGGAAGCCCCAATCAAACGGCAAAACTCCCTCCAAAATTGAGACGTGAACTGCGGGCCTCTGTCGGAAACGACGTCAGACGGAAGGCCATGAATTCGGAAAACATTCTCGATAATGATCTGAGCCGTCTCCTTAGCAGAAGGGAGCTTATCGAGAGGAATGAAATGAGCCGCCTTAGAGAATCTATCGACAACCGTAAGAATAACTGTCTTCCCCGCTGATGAAGGCAGTCCGGTGATAAAATCTAAAGCGATGTGAGACCACGGTCGAGAGGGAATGGGAAGCGGTCTGAGACGGCCGGCAGGAGGAGAGTTCCCAGATTTAGTCTTCGCGCAGACCGAACAAGCGGCGACAAATCGACGCGCGTCACGTTCCCGAGTGGGCCACCAGAAACGCTGGCGAATGGAAGCGAGCGTACCCCGAACGCCGGGGTGGCCGGCTAACTTGGCAGAGTGGGCCCACTGAAGAACGGCCGGACGAGTAGGAACGGGAACGAACAGAAGGTTCCTAGGACAAGCTCGCGGCGACGGAGTGTGAGCGAGTGCTTGCTTTACCTGCCTCTCAATTCCCCAGACAGTCAACCCGACAACACGCCCCTCAGGGAGAATCCCATCGGGGTCGGTGGAGACCTCAGAAGAACTGAAGAGACGAGATAAAGCATCAGGTTTGGTGTTTTTTGAGCCCGGACGATAAGAAATAACAAACTCGAAACGAGCGAAAAACAGAGCCCAACAAGCCTGACGCGCATTAAGTCGTTTGGCTGAACGGATGTACTCAAGGTTCCTATGGTCAGTCCAAACGACAAAAGGAACGGTCGCCCCCTCCAACCACTGTCGCCATTCGCCTAGGGCTAAGCGGATGGCGAGCAGTTCGCGTTACCAACATCATAGTTACGTTCTGACGGCGATAAGCGATGAGAGAAAACGCGCAAGGATGGACCTTGCCGTCAGAGAGAGAGCGCTGAGAAAGAATGGCTCCCACGCCCACCTCTGACGCGTCAACCTCAACAACAAACTGTCTAGAGATGTCAGGTGTAACAAGAATAGGTGCGGATGTAAAACGATTCTTAAGAAGATCAAAAGCTCCCTGGGCGGAAACGGACCACTTAAAGCACGTCTTAACAGAAGTAAGGGCTGTGAGAGGAGCTGCTACCTGACCGAAATTACGGATGAAACGACGGTAGAAATTAGCGAAGCCCAGAAAGCGCTGCAGCTCGACGCGTGACTTAGGAACGGGCCAATCAATGACAGCCTGGACCTTAGCGGGATCCATCTTAATGCCCTCAGCGGAAATAACGGAACCGAGAAAAGGGACAGAGGCGGCATGAAAAGTGCACTTCTCAGCCTTCACATAAAGACAGTTCTCCAAAGGCGCTGGAGGACGCGTCGCACGTGCTGAACATGAATCGAGAGAGACGGTGAAAAAATCAGGATATCGTCCATGTAAACGAAAACAAAAATGTTCAGCATGTCTCTCAGGACGTCGTTAACTAGTGCCTGAAAGACAGCTGGAGCGTTAACGAGGCCGAAAGGAAGAACCCGGTATTCAAAGTGCCCTAACGGAGTGTTAAACGCAGTCTTCCACTCGTCCCCTTCCCTGATGCGCACGAGATGGTAGGCGTTACGAAGGTCCAATTTGGTGAAAAACCTGGCTCCCTGCAGGATCTCGAAGGCTGAAGACATAAGAGGAAGCGGATAACGATTCTTAACTGTTATGTCATTCAGCCTCGATAATCCACGCATGGGCGCAGGGACCCGTCCTTCTTCTGAACAAAAAAACCCCAGCTCCGGCGGGGGAGGAGGAGGAGACTATGGTACCGGCGTCGAGCGAAACCGACAAATAATCCTCGAGAGCCTTACGTTCGGGAGCCGACAGAGAGTATAATCTACCCCGGGGGAGTAGTTCCCGGAAGGAGATCAATACTACAGTCATACGACCGGTGTGGAGGGAGAGAAGTGGCCTTGGAACGACTGAACACCGTGCGCAGATCGTGATACTCCTCCGGCACCCCTGTCAAATCGCCAGGCTCCTCCTGTGAAGAAGAGACAGAGGAAACAGGAGGGATAGCAGACATTAAACAGGTTACATGACAAGAAACATTCCAGGATAGGATAGTATTACTAGACCAATTAATAGAAGGGTTATGGCGCACTAGCCAGGGATGACCCAAAACAACAGGTGTAAAAGGTGAACGAAAAATTAAAAAAGAAATGGTTTCGCTATGATTACCAGAGACAGTGAGGGTTAAAGGCAGCGTCTCACGCTGAATCTTGGGGAGAGAACTACCATCTAAAGCGAACAAGGCCCTGGGCTCCCTAACTGTCTGAGAGGAATGTCATGTTCCCGAGCCCAGGTCTCGTCCATAAAACAGCCCTCCGCCCCAGAGTCTATCAAGGCACTGCAGGAAGCAGATGAACCGGGCCAGCGGAGATGGACCGGAAAGGTAGTGCGTGATCCAGAAGGAGAGGCCTGAGTAGTTGCGCTCACCAGTAGCCCTCCTCTTACTGATGAGCTCTGGCTTTTACTGGACATGAGGTGACAAAATGACCAGCGGAGCCGCAGTAGAGACAGAGGCGATTGGTGATTCTCCGTTCCCTCTCCTTGGCCGAGATGCGAATACCCCCAGCTGCATAGGCTCAGCATCCGAGCCGGCGGAGGAGGGTGGCAGTGATGCGGCAGGTGGCAGTGATGTGGAGAGGGGAGCAACGGAGAACGTGAGCTCCTTTCCACGAGCTCGGCGACGAAGATCAAACCGTCGCTCTATGCGAATAGCGAGAGCTATATGTATGTTGTGATAGTAATATACCTCTCTGTCTGTAGATGACTGGTCTATATGTTGTCTATTGATGACTGGTCTATATGTTGTAATAGTTATATATCTCTCTGTCTGTTGATGACAGGTCTATATGTTGTGATCGGTATTTGCCTCTCTCTGTAGGTGACTGGTCTATATGTTGTGATAGTAATATACCTCTCTGTCTGTAGATGACTGGTCTATATGTTGTGATACTAATATACTTCTCTGTCTGTAGATGACTGGTCTCTATGTTGTGATAGTAATATACCTCTCTGTTTGTAGGTGACTGGTCTATATGTTGTGATAGTTATATACCTCTCTCTCTGTAGATGACTGGTCTATATGTTGTCTGTAGATGACTGGTCTATATGTTGTGATAGTTATATACCTCTCTCTCTGTAGATGACTGGTCTATTCATTGAGATAGTAATATACCTCTCTGTCTATAGATGACTGGTCTATATGTTGTGATAGTTATATACCTCTCTGTCTATAGATCACTGGTGTATATGTTGTGATAGTAATATACCTCTCTGTCTATAGATGACTGGTCTATATGTTGTGATAGTTATATACCTCTCTGTCTATAGATGACTGGTCTCTATGTTGTGATAGTAATATACCTCTCTGTTTGTAGGTGACTGGTCTATATGTTGTGATAGTTATATACCTCTCTCTCTGTAGATGACTGGTCTATATGTTGTCTGTAGATGACTGGTCTATATGTTGTGATAGTTATATACCTCTCTCTCTGTAGATGACTGGTCTATTCATTGAGATAGTTATATACCTCTCTGTCTGTAGATGACTGGTCTATATGTTGTGATAGTTATATACCTCTCTGTCTATAGATGACTGGTCTATATGTTGTGATAGTAATATACCTCTCTGTCTGGAGATGACTGGTCTATATGTTGTCTGTAGATGACTGGTCTATATGTTGTGATAGTTATATACCTCTCTGTCTGTAGATGACTGGTCTATATGTTGTGATAGTTATATACCTCTCTGTCTGTAGATGACTGGTCTATATGTTGTGATAGTTATATACCTCTCTGTCTGGAGATGACCGGTCTATTTGTTGTGATAGTTATATACCTCTCTGTCTATAGATGACTGGTCTATATGTTGTGATAGTTATATACCTCTCTGTCTGTAGATGACTGGTCTATACATTGTGATAGTAATATACCTCTCTGTCTGTAGATGACTGGTCTATATGTTGTGATAGTTATATACCTCTCTGTCTGTAGATGACTGGTCTATATGTTGTGATAGTTATATATCTCTCTGTCTGTAGATGACTGGTCGATATGTTGTGATAGTAATATACCTCTCTGTCTGGAGATGACTAGTCTATATGTTGTGATAGTTATATACCTCTCTCTCTGTAGATGACTGGTCTCTATGTTGACTGTAGATGACTGGTCTATATGTTGTCTGTAGATGACTGGTCTATACATTGTGATAGTAATATACCTCTCTGTCTGTATATGACTGGTCTATATTTTGTGATGGCAATATACCTCTCTGTCTGTAGATGACTGGTCTATATGTTGTGATAGCAATATACCTCTCTGTCTGTAGATGACTGGTCTATATGTTGTGATAGTTATATACCTCTCTGTCTGTAGATGACTGGTCTATATGTTGTGATACTAATATACTTCTCTGTCTGTAGATGACTGGTCTATATGTTGTGATAGTTATATACCTCTCTGTCTGTACATGACTTGTCTATATTTTGTGATAGCAATATACCTCTCTGTCTGTAGATGACTGGTCTATATTTTGTGATAGCAATATACCTCTCTGTCTGTAGATGACTGGTCTATATGTTGTGATAGTTATATACCTCTCTGTCTATAGATGACTGGTCTATATGTTGTGATAGTAATATACCTCTCTGTCTGTAGATGACTGGCCTATATTTTGTGATAGCAATATACCTCTCTGTCTGTAGATGACTGGTCTATATGTTGTCTGTAGATGACTGGTCTATACGTTGTGATAGTTATATACCTCTCTGTCTGTATATGACTGGTCTATATTTTGTGATAGCAATATACCTCTCTGACTGTAGATGACTGGTCTATATGTTGTCTGTAGATGACTGGTCTATATGTTGTGATAGTTATATACCTCTCTCTCTGTAGATGACTGGTCTATTCATTGAGATAGTAATATACCTCTCTGTCTGTAGATGACTGGTCTATATGTTGTGATAGTAATATACCTCTTTGTCTGGAGATGACTGGTCTATATGTTGTCTGTAGATGACTGGTCTATATGTTGTGATAGTTATATAATTCTCTGTCTATAGATGACTGGTCTATATGTTGTGAGAGTAATATACCTCTGTCTGGAGATGACTGGTCTATATGTTGTCTGTAGATGACTGGTCTATATGTTGTGATAGTTATATACCTCTCTGTCAGTATATGACTGGTCTATATGTTGTGATTGTTATATACCTCTCTGTCTGTAGGTGACTGGTCTATATGTTGTGATAGTTATATACCTCTCTGTCAGGAGATGACCGGTCTATATGTTGTGATAGTTATATACCTCTCTGTCTATAGATGACTGGTCTATATGTTGTGATAGTTATATACCTCTCTGTCTGTAGATGACTGGTCTATACATTGTGATAGTAATATACCTCTCTGTCTGTAGATGACTGGTCTATATGTTGTGATAGTTATATACCTCTCTGTCTGGAGATGACTGGTCTATATGTTGTGATAGTTATATACCTCTCTATAGATGACTGGTCTATATGTTGTGATAGTTATATATCTCTCTGTCTGTAGATGACTGGTCGATATGTTGTGATAGTTATATATCTCTCTGTCTGTAGGTGACTGGTCTATATGTTGTGATAGTAATATACCTCTCTGTCTGGAGATGACTAGTCTATATGTTGTGATAGTTATATACCTCTCTCTCTGTAGATGACTGGTCTCTATGTTGACTGTAGATGACTGGTCTATATGTTGTCTGTAGATGACTGGTCTATACATTGTGATAGTAATATACCTCTCTGTCTGTATATGACTGGTCTATATTTTGTGATGGCAATATACCTCTCTGTCTGTAGATGACTGGTCTATATGTTGTGATAGCAATATACCTCTCTGTCTGTAGATGACTGGTCTATATGTTGTGATAGTTGTATACCTCTCTGTCTGTAGATGACTGGTCTATATGTTGTGATACTAATATACTTCTCTGTCTGTAGATTACTGGTCTATATGTTGTGATAGTTATATACCTCTCTGTCTGTAGATGACTGGTCTATATGTTGTGATAGTTATATACCTCTCTGTCTGTAGATGACTGGTCTATATGTTGTGATACTAATATACTTCTCTGTCTGTAGATTACTGGTCTATATGTTGTGATAGTTATATACCTCTCTGTCTGTAGATGACTGGTCTATATTTTGTGATAGCAATATACCTCTCTGTCTGTAGATGACTGGTCTATATGTTGTGATAGTTATATACCTCTCTGTCTATAGATGACTGGTCTATATGTTGTGATAGTAATATACCTCTCTGTCTGTAGATGACTGGTCTATATTTTGTGATAGCAATATACCTCTCTGTCTGTAGATGACTGGTCTATATGTTGTCTGTAGATGACTGGTCTATACGTTGTGATAGTTATATACCTCTCTGTCTGTATATGACTGGTCTATATTTTGTGATAGCAATATACCTCTCTGTCTGTAGATGACTGGTCTATATGTTGTCGGTAGATGACTGGTCTATATGTTGTGATAGTTATATACCTCTCTGTCTGTATATGACTGGTCTATATTTTGTGATAGCAATATACCTCTCTGTCTGTAGATGACTGGTCTATATGTTGTGATAGTTATATACCTCTATCTCTGTAGATGACTGATCTATATGTTGTGATAGTTATATACCTCTCTGTCTGTAGATGACTGGTCTATATGTTGTGATAGTTATATACCTCTCTGTCTGTAGATGACTGGTCTATATGCTGTCTATAGATGACTGGTCTATATGTTGTGATAGTTATATACCTCTCTGTCTGTAGATGACTGGTCTATATGCTGTCTATAGATGACTGGTCTATATGTTGTGATAGTTATATACCTCTGGTCTATATGTTGTGATAGTAATATACCTCTCTGTCTGTAGATGACTGGTCTGTATGTTGTGATAGTAATATACCTCTCTGTCTGGAGATGACTGGTCTATATGTTGTCTATTGATGACTGGTCTATATGTTGTAATAGTTATATATCTCTCTGTCTGTTGATGACAGGTCTATATGTTGTGATCGGTATTTGCCTCTCTCTGTAGGTGACTGGTCTATATGTTGTGATAGTTATATACCTCTCTCTCTGTAGATGACTGGTATATATGTTGTCTGTAGATGACTGGTCTATATGTTGTGATAGTTATATACCTCTCTGTCTGTAGATGACTGGTCTATATGTTGTGATTCTAATATACTTCTCTGTCTGTAGATGACTTGTCTCTATGTTGTGATAGTAATATACCTCTCTGTTTGTAGGTGACTGGTCTATATGTTGTGATAGTTATATACCTCTCTCTCCGTAGATGACTGGTCTATATGTTGTCTGTAGATGACTGGTCTATTCATTGAGATAGTAATATACCTCTCTGTCTATAGATGACTGGTCTATTCATTGAGATAGTAATATACCTCTCTGTCTGTAGATGACTGGTCTATATGTTGTGATAGTTATATACCTCTCTGTCTATAGATGACTGGTCTATATGTTGTGATAGTAATATACCTCTCTGTCTGGAGATGACTGGTCTATATGTTGTCTGTAGATGACTGGTCTATATGTTGTGATAGTTATATACCTCTCTGTCTGGAGATGACTGGTCTATATGTTGTGATAGTTATATACCTCTCTGTCTGTATATGACTGGTCTATATGTTGTGATAGTAATATACCTCTGTCTGTAGATGACTGGTCTATATGTTGTCTGTAGATGACTGGTCTATATGTTGTGATAGTAATATACCTCTCTGTCTGTAGATGACTGGTCTATACATTGTGATAGTAATATACCTCTCTGTCTGTAGATGACTGGTCTATATGTTGTGATAGTTATATACCTCTGTCTGGAGATGACTGGTCTATATGTTGTGATAGTTATATACCTCTCTATAGATGACTGGTCTATATGTTGTGATAGTTATATACCTCTCTGTCTGTAGATGACTGGTCTATATGTTGTGATAGTTATATACCTCTCTGTCTGTAGGTGACTGGTCTATATGTTGTGATAGTAATATACCTCTCTGTCTGTAGATGACTGGTCTATATGTTGTGATAGTTATATACCTCTCTGTCTGGAGATGACTAGTCTATATGTTGTGATAGTTATATACCTCTCTCTCTGTAGATGACTGGTCTCTATGTTGACTGTAGATGACTGGTCTATATGTTGTCTGTAGATGACTGGTCTATACATTGTGATAGTAATATACCTCTCTGTCTGTATATGACTGGTCTATATTTTGTGATAGCAATATACCTCTCTGTCTGTAGATGACTGGTCTATATGTTGTGATAGCAATATACCTCTCTGTCTGTAGATGACTGGTCTATATGTTGTGATAGTTATATACCTCTCTGTCTGTAGATGACTGGTCTATATGTTGTGATACTAATATACTTCTCTGTCTGTAGATTACTGGTCTATATGTTGTGATAGTTATATACCTCTCTGTCTGTAGATGACTGGTCTATATGTTGTGATAGTTATATACCTCTCTGTCTGTAGATGACTGGTCTATATTTTGTGATAGCAATATACCTCTCTGTCTGTATATGACTGGTCTATATTTTGTGATAGCAATATACCTCTCTGTCTGTAGATGACTGGTCTATATGTTGTCTGTAGATGACTGGTCTATATGTTGTGATAGTTATATACCTCTCTGTCTGTAGATGACTGGTCTATATTTTGTGATAGCAATATACCTCTCTGTCTGTAGATGACTGGTCTATATGTTGTGATAGTTATATACCTCTATCTCTGTAGATGACTGGTCTATATGTTGTGATAGTTATATACCTCTCTGTCTGTAGATGACTGGTCTATATGTTGTGATAGTTATATACCTCTCTGTCTGTAGATGACTGGTCTATATGTTGTGATAGTTATATACCTCTATCTCTGTAGATGATACCTCTCTGTCTGTAGATGACTGGTCTATATGCTGTCTATAGATGACTGGTCTATATGTTGTGATAGTTATATACCTCTCTGTCTGTAGATGACTGGTCTATATGCTGTCTATAGATGACTGGTCTATATGTTGTGATAGTTATATACCTCTGGTCTATATGTTGTGATAGTAATATACCTCTCTGTCTGTAGATGACTGGTCTATATGTTGTGATAGTTATATACCTCTCTGTCTGTAGATGACTGGTCTGTATGTTGTGATAGTAATATACCTCTCTGTCTGTAGATGACTGGTCTATATGTTGTCTATTGATGACTGGTCTATATGTTGTAATAGTTATATATCTCTCTGTCTGTTGATGACAGGTCTATATGTTGTGATCGGTATTTGCCTCTCTCTGTAGGTGACTGGTCTATATGTTGTGATAGTTATATACTCTCTCTCTGTAGATGACTGGTCTATATGTTGTCTGTAGATGACTGGTCTATATGTTGTGATAGTTATATACCTCTCTGTCTGTAGATGACTGGTCTATATGTTGTGATACTAATATACTTCTCTGTCTGTAGATGACTTGTCTCTATGTTGTGATAGTAATATACCTCTCTGTTTGTAGGTGACTGGTCTATATGTTGTGATAGTTATATACCTCTCTCTCCGTAGATGACTGGTCTATATGTTGTCTGTAGATGACTGGTCTATATGTTGTGATAGTTATATACCTCTCTCTGTAGATGACTGGTCTATTCATTGAGATAGTAATATACCTCTCTGTCTATAGATGACTGGTCTATATGTTGTGATAGTTATATACCTCTCTCTCCGTAGATGACTGGTCTATATGTTGTCTGTAGATGACTGGTCTATATGTTGTGATAGTTATATACCTCTCTGTCTGGAGATGACTGGTCTATATGTTGTGATAGTTATATACCTCTCTATAGATGACTGGTCTATATGTTGTGATAGTTATATACCTCTCTGTCTGTAGATGACTGGTCGATATGTTGTGATAGTTATATATCTCTCTGTCTGTAGGTGACTGGTCTATATGTTGTGATAGTAATATACCTCTCTGTCTGGAGATGACTAGTCTATATGTTGTGATAGTTATATACTCTCTCTCTGTAGATGACTGGTCTCTATGTTGACTGTAGATGACTGGTCTATATGTTGTCTGTAGATGACTGGTCTATACATTGTGATAGTAATATACCTCTCTGTCTGTATATGACTGGTCTATATTTTGTGATAGCAATATACCTCTCTGTCTGTAGATGACTGGTCTATATGTTGTGATAGCAATATACCTCTCTGTCTGTAGATGACTGGTCTATATGTTGTGATAGTTATATACCTCTCTGTCTGTAGATGACTGGTCTATATGTTGTGATACTAATATACTTCTCTGTCTGTAGATTACTGGTCTATATGTTGTGATAGTTATATACTTCTCTGTCTGTAGATGACTGGTCTGTATGTTGTGATAGTTATATACCTCTGTCTGTAGATGACTGGTCTATATGTTGTGATAGTTATATACCTCTCTGTCTGTAGATGACTGGTCTATATTTTGTGATAGCAATATACCTCTCTGTCTGTAGATGACTGGTCTATATTTTGTGATAGCAATATACCTCTCTGTCTGTAGATGACTGGTCTATATGTTGTCTGTAGATGACTGGTCTATACGTTGTGATAGTTATATACCTCTCTGTCTGTATATGACTGGTCTATATTTTGTGATAGCAATATACCTCTCTGTCTGTAGATGACTGGTCTATATGTTGTCTGTAGATGACTGGTCTATATGTTGTGATAGTTATATACCTCTCTGTCTGTATATGACTGGTCTATATTTTGTGATAGCAATATACCTCTCTGTCTGTAGATGACTGGTCTATATGCTGTCTATAGATGACTGGTCTATATGTTGTGATAGTTATATACCTCTCTGTCTGTAGATGACTGGTCTATATGCTGTCTATAGATGACTGGTCTATATGTTGTGATAGTTATATACCTCTGGTCTATATGTTGTGATAGTAATATACCTCTCTGTCTGTAGATGACTGGTCTATATGTTGTGATAGTTATATACCTCTCTGTCTGTAGATGACTGGTCTGTATGTTGTGATAGTAATATACCTCTCTGTCTGTAGATGACTGGTCTATATGTTGTCTATTGATGACTGGTCTATATGTTGTAATAGTTATATATCTCTCTGTCTGTTGATGACAGGTCTATATGTTGTGATCGGTATTTGCCTCTCTCTGTAGGTGACTGGTCTATATGTTGTGATAGTTATATACCTCTCTGTCTGTAGATGACTGGTCTATATGTTGTCTGTAGATGACTGGTCTATATGTTGTGATAGTTATATACCTCTCTGTCTGTATATGACTGGTCTATATTTTGTGATAGCAATATACCTCTCTGTCTGTAGATGACTGGTCTATATGTTGTGATAGTAATATACCTCTATCTCTGTAGATGACTGGTCTATATGTTGTGATAGTTATATACCTCTCTGTCTGTAGATGACTGGTCTATATGTTGTGATAGTTATATACCTCTCTGTCTGTAGATGACTGGTCTATATTTTGTGATAGCAATATACCTCTCTGTCTGTAGATGACTGGTCTATATGTTGTGATAGCAATATACCTCTCTGTCTGTAGATGACTGGTCTATATGTTGTGATAGTTATATACCTCTCTGTCTGTAGATGACTGGTCTATATGTTGTGATACTAATATACTTCTCTGTCTGTAGATTACTGGTCTATATGTTGTGATAGTTATATACTTCTCCGTCTGTAGATGACTGGTCTGTATGTTGTGATAGTTATATACCTCTCTGTCTGTAGATGACTGGTCTATATGTTGTGATAGTTATATACCTCTCTGTCTGTAGATGACTGGTCTATATTTTGTGATAGCAATATACCTCTCTGTCTGTAGATGACTGGTCTATATTTTGTGATAGCAATATACCTCTCTGTCTGTAGATGACTGGTCTATATGTTGTCTGTAGATGACTGGTCTATACGTTGTGATAGTTATATACCTCTCTGTCTGTATATGACTGGTCTATATTTTGTGATAGCAATATACCTCTCTGTCTGTAGATGACTGGTCTATATGTTGTCTGTAGATGACTGGTCTATATGTTGTGATAGTTATATACCTCTCTGTCTGTATATGACTGGTCTATATTTTGTGATAGCAATATACCTCTCTGTCTGTAGATGACTGGTCTATATGCTGTCTATAGATGACTGGTCTATATGTTGTGATAGTTATATACCTCTCTGTCTGTAGATGACTGGTCTATATGCTGTCTATAGATGACTGGTCTATATGTTGTGATAGTTATATACCTCTGGTCTATATGTTGTGATAGTTATATACCTCTCTGTCTGTAGATGACTGGTCTGTATGTTGTGATAGTAATATACCTCTCTGTCTGTAGATGACTGGTCTATATGTTGTCTATTGATGACTGGTCTATATGTTGTAATAGTTATATATCTCTCTGTCTGTTGATGACAGGTCTATATGTTGTGATCGGTATTTGCCTCTCTCTGTAGGTGACTGGTCTATATGTTGTGATAGTTATATACCTCTCTGTCTGTAGATGACTGGTCTATATGTTGTCTGTAGATGACTGGTCTATATGTTGTGATAGTTATATACCTCTCTGTCTGTATATGACTGGTCTATATTTTGTGATAGCAATATACCTCTCTGTCTGTAGATGACTGGTCTATATGTTGTGATAGTTATATACCTCTCTCTCTGTAGATGAATGTTCTATATGTTGTGATAGTTATATACCTCTCTGTCTGTAGGTGACTGGTCGATATGTTGTGATAGTTATATACCTCTCTGCCTGTAGATGACTGGTCTATATGTTGTGATAGTTATATACCTCTATCTCTGTAGATGATACCTCTCTGTCTGTAGATGACTGGTCTATATGCTGTCTATAGATGACTGGTCTATATGTTGTGATACTAATATACTTCTCTGTCTGTAGATGACTTGTCTCTATGTTGTGATAGTAATATACCTCTCTGTTTGTAGGTGACTGGTCTATATGTTGTGATAGTTATATACCTCTCTCCGTAGATGACTGGTCTATATGTTGTCTGTAGATGACTGGTCTATATGTTGTGATAGTTATATACCTCTCTCTCTGTAGATGACTGGTCTATTCATTGAGATAGTAATATACCTCTCTGTCTATAGATGACTGGTCTATATGTTGTGATAGTTATATACCTCTCTCTCCGTAGATGACTGGTCTATATGTTGTCTGTAGATGACTGGTCTATATGTTGTGATAGTTATATACCTCTCTCTGTAGATGACTGGTCTATTCATTGAGATAGTAATATACCTCTCTGTCTGTAGATGACTGGTCTATATGTTGTGATAGTTATAGACCTTTCTGTCTATAGATGACTGGTCTATATGTTGTGATAGTAATATACCTCTCTGTCTGGAGATGACTGGTCTATATGTTGTCTGTAGATGACTGGTCTATATGTTGTGATAGTTATATACCTCTCTGTCTATAGATGACTGGTCTATATGTTGAGATAGTTATATACCTCTCTGTCTGTAGATGACTGGTCTATATGTTGTGATAGTTATATACCTCTCTGTCTATAGATGACTGGTCTATATGTTGAGATAGTTATATACCTCTCTGTCTGTAGGTGACTGGTCTATATGTTGTGATAGTAATATACCTCTTTCTGTAGATGACTGGTCTATATGTTGTCTGTAGATGACTGGTCTATATGTTGTGATAGTAATATACCTCTCTGTCTGTAGATGACTGGTCTATATGTTGTGATAGTTATATACCTCTCTGTCTGGAGATGACTGGTCTATATGTTGTGATAGTTATATACCTCTCTATAGATGACTGGTCTATATGTTGTGATAGTTATATACCTCTCTGTCTGTAGATGACTGGTCGATATGTTGTGATAGTTATATATCTCTCTGTCTGTAGGTGACTGGTCTATATGTTGTGATAGTAATATACCTCTCTGTCTGGAGATGACTAGTCTATATGTTGTGATAGTTATATACCTCTCTCTCTGTAGATGACTGGTCTCTATGTTGACTGTAGATGACTGGTCTATATGTTGTCTGTAGATGACTGGTCTATACATTGTGATAGTAATATACCTCTCTGTCTGTATATGACTGGTCTATATTTTGTGATAGCAATATACCTCTCTGTCTATAGATGACTGGTCTATATGTTGTGATAGCAATATACCTCTCTGTCTGTAGATGACTGGTCTATATGTTGTGATAGTTATATACCTCTCTGTCTGTAGATGACTGGTCTATATGTTGTGATACTAATATACTTCTCTGTCTGTAGATGACTGGTCTATATGTTGTGATAGTTATATACCTCTCTGTCTGTAGGTGACTGGTCTATATGTTGTGATAGTAATATACCTCTCTGTCTGTAGGTGACTGGTCTATATGTTGTGATAGTAATATACCTCTCTGTCTGTAGATGACTGGTCTATATGTTGTGATAGTTATATACCTCTCTGTCTATAGATGACTGGTCTATATGTTGTGATAGCAATATACCTCTCTGTCTGTAGGTGACTGGTCTATATGTTGTGATAGTAATATACCTCTCTGTCTGTAGATGACTGGTCTATATGTTGTCTGTAGATGACTGGTCTATATGTTGTGATAGTTATATACCTCTCTGTCTGTAGATGACTGGTCTATATGTTGTGATATTTATATATCTCTCTGTCTGTAGATGACTGGTCTATATGTTGTGATAGTTATATACCTCTCTGTCTGTAGATGACTGGTCTATATGTTGTCTGTAGAAGACTGGTCTATATGTTGTGATAGTAATATACCTCTCTGTCTGTAGATGACTGGTCTATATGTTGTGATAGTAATATACCTCTCAGTATGTAGATAACTGGTCTATTTGTTGTGATAGTTATATACCTCTCTATAGATGACTGGTCTTTATGTTGTGATAGTAATATACCTCTCTGTCTGGAGATGACTAGTCTATATGTTGTGATAGTTATATACCTCTCTCTGTAGATGACTGGTCTATATGTTGTCTGTAGATGACTGGTCTATATGTTGTGATAGTTATATACCTCTCTGTCTGGAGATGACTGGTCTATATGTTGTGATAGTTATATACCCTCTCTATAGATGACTGGTCTATATGTTGTGATAGTTATATACCTCTCTGTCTGTAGATGACTGGTCGATATGTTGTGATAGTTATATATCTCTCTGTCTGTAGGTGACTGGTCTATATGTTGTGATAGTAATATACCTCTCTGTCTGGAGATGACTAGTCTATATGTTGTGATAGTTATATACCTCTCTCTCTGTAGATGACTGGTCTCTATGTTGACTGTAGATGACTGGTCTATATGTTGTCTGTAGATGACTGGTCTATACATTGTGATAGTAATATACCTCTCTGTCTGTATATGACTGGTCTATATTTTGTGATAGCAATATACCTCTCTGTCTGTAGATGACTGGTCTATATGTTGTGATAGCAATATACCTCTCTGTCTGTAGATGACTGGTCTATATGTTGTGATAGTTATATACCTCTCTGTCTGTAGATGACTGTTCTATATGTTGTGATACTAATATACTTCTCTGTCTGTAGATTACTGGTCTATATGTTGTGATAGTTATATACCTCTCTGTCTGTAGATGACTGGTCTATATGTTGTGATAGTTATATACCTCTCTGTCTGTAGATGACTGGTCTATATTTTGTGATAGCAATATACCTCTCTGTCTGTAGATGACTGGTCTATATTTTGTGATAGCAATATACCTCTCTGTCTGTAGATGACTGGTCTATATGTTGTCTGTAGATGACTGGTCTATACGTTGTGATAGTTATATACCTCTCTGTCTGTATATGACTGGTCTATATTTTGTGATAGCAATATACCTCTCTGTCTGTAGATGACTGGTCTATATGTTGTCTGTAGATGACTGGTCTATATGTTGTGATAGTTATATACCTCTCTGTCTGTATATGACTGGTCTATATTTTGTGATAGCAATATACCTCTCTGTCTATAGATGACTGGTCTATATGCTGTCTATAGATGACTGGTCTATATGTTGTGATAGTTATATACCTCTCTGTCTGTACATGACTGGTCTATATGCTGTCTATAGATGACTGGTCTATATGTTGTGATAGTTATATACCTCTGGTCTATATGTTGTGATAGTAATATACCTCTCTGTCTGTAGATGACTGGTCTATATGTTGTGATAGTTATATACCTCTCTGTCTGTAGATGACTGGTCTGTATGTTGTGATAGTAATATACCTCTCTGTCTGTAGATGACTGGTCTATATGTTGTCTATTGATGACTGGTCTATATGTTGTAATAGTTATATATCTCTCTGTCTGTTGATGACAGGTCTATATGTTGTGATCGGTATTTTCCTCTCTCTGTAGGTGACTGGTCTATATGTTGTGATAGTTATATACTCTCTCTCTGTAGATGACTGGTCTATATGTTGTCTGTAGATGACTGGTCTATATGTTGTGATAGTTATATACCTCTCTGTCTGTAGATGACTGGTCTATATGTTGTGATACTAATATACTTCTCTGTCTGTAGATGACTTGTCTCTATGTTGTGATAGTAATATACCTCTCTGTTTGTAGGTGACTGGTCTATATGTTGTGATAGTTATATACCTCTCTCTCCGTAGATGACTGGTCTATATGTTGTCTGTAGATGACTGGTCTATATGTTGTGATAGTTATATACCTCTCTCTCTGTAGATGACTGGTCTATTCATTGAGATAGTAATATACCTCTCTGTCTATAGATGACTGGTCTATATGTTGTGATAGTTATATACCTCTCTCTCCGTAGATGACTGGTCTATATGTTGTCTGTAGATGACTGGTCTATATGTTGTGATAGTTATATACCTCTCTCTCTGTAGATGACTGGTCTATTCATTGAGATAGTAATATACCTCTCTGTCTGTAGATGACTGGTCTATATGTTGATATAGTTATATACCTTTCTGTCTATAGATGACTGGTCTATATGTTGTGATAGTAATATACCTCTCTGTCTGGAGATGACTGGTCTATATGTTGTCTGTAGATGACTGGTCTATATGTTGTGATAGTTATATACCTCTCTGTCTATAGATGACTGGTCTATATGTTGAGATAGTTATATACCTCTCTGTCTGTAGGTGACTGGTCTATATGTTGTGATAGTAATATACCTCTGTCTGTAGATGACTGGTCTATATGTTGTCTGTAGATGACTGGTCTATACGTTGTGATAGTTATATACCTCTCTGTCTGTATATGACTGGTCTATATTTTGTGATAGCAATATACCTCTCTGTCTGTAGATGACTGGTCTATATGTTGTCTGTAGATGACTGGTCTATATGTTGTGATAGTTATATACCTCTCTGTCTGTATATGACTGGTCTATATTTTGTGATAGCAATATACCTCTCTGTCTATAGATGACTGGTCTATATGCTGTCTATAGATGACTGGTCTATATGTTGTGATAGTTATATACCTCTGGTCTATATGTTGTGATAGTAATATACCTCTCTGTCTGTAGATGACTGGTCTATATGTTGTGATAGTAATATACCTCTCTGTCTGGAGATGACTGGTCTATATGTTGTCTGTAGATGACTGGTCTATACATTGTGATAGTAATATACCTCTCTGTCTGTAGATGACTGGTCTATATGTTGTGATAGTTATATACCTCTCTGTCTGGAGATGACTGGTCTATATGTTGTTATAGTTATATACCTCTCTATAGATGACTGGTCTATATGTTGTGATAGTTATATACCTCTCTGTCTGTAGATGACTGGTCGATATGTTGTGATAGTTATATATCTCTCTGTCTGTAGTTGACTGGTCTATATGTTGTGATAGTAATATACCTCTCTGTCTGGAGATGACTAGTCTATATGTTGTGATAGTTATATACCTCTCTCTCTGTAGATGACTGGTCTCTATGTTGTCATAGTGATATACCTCTCTGTCTGTATATGACTGGTCTATATGTTGTCTGTAGATGACTGGTCTATACATTGTGATAGTAATATACCCCTCTGTCTGTATATGACTGGTCTATATTTTGTAATAGCAATATACCTCTCTGTCTGTAGATGACTGGTCTATATGTTGTGATAGCAATATACCTCTCTGTCTGTAGATGACTGGTCTATATGTTGTGATAGTTATATACCTCTCTGTCTGTAGATGACTGGTCTATATGTTGTGATACTAATATACTTCTCTGTCTGTAGATTACTGGTCTATATGTTGTGATAGTTATATACCTCTCTGTCTGTAGATGACTGGTCTATATGTTGTGATAGTTATATACCTCTCTGTCTGTAGATGACTGGTCTATATTTTGTGATAGTTATATACCTCTCTGTCTGTAGATGACTGGTCTATATGTTGTGATAGTTATATACCTCTCTGTCTATAGATGACTGGTCTATATGTTGTGATAGCAATATACCTCTCTGTCTGGAGATGACTGGTCTATATTTTGTGACAGCAATATACCTCTCTGTCTGTAGATGACTGGTCTATATGTTGTGATAGTAATATACCTCTCTGTCTGTAGATGACTGGTCTATATGTTGTCTGTAGATGACTGGTCTATATGTTGTGATAGTTATATACCTCTCTGTCTGTAGATGACTGGTCTATATGTTGTGATATTTATATACCTCTCTGTCTGTAGATGACATGTCTATATGTTGTGATAGTTATATACCTCTCTGTCTGTAGATGACTGGTCTATATGTTGGCTGTAGATGACTGGTCTATATGTTGTGATAGTAATATACCTCTCTGTCTGTAGATGACTGGTCTATATGTTGTGATAGTAATTTACCTCTCAGTATGTAGATAACTGGTCTATTTGTTGTGATAGTTATATACCTCTCTATAGATGACTGGTCTTTATGTTGTGATAGTAATATACCTCTCTGTCTGGAGATGACTAGTCTATATGTTGTGATAGTTATATACCTCTCTCTGTAGATGACTGGTCTATATGTTGTCTGTAGATGACTGGTCTATACATTGTGATAGTAATATACCTCTCTGTCTGTAGATGACTGGTCTATATGTTGTGATAGTTATATACCTCTGTCTGTAGATGACTGATTTATATGTTGTGATAGTTATATACCTCTGTCTGTAGGTGACTGGTCTATATGAGGTGATAGTTATATACCTCTCTCTCTGTAGATGACTGGTCTCTATGTTGTCTGTAGATGACTGGTCTATTTGTTGTCTGTAGATGACTGGTCTATATGTTGTGATAGTTATATACCTCTGTCTGTAGATGACTGGTCTATATGTTGTGATAGTTATATACTCTCTGTCTGTAGATGACTGGTCTATATGTTGTGATAGTTATATACCTCGCTCTCTGTAGATGACTGGTCTATATGTTGTGATAGTTATATTCCTCTCTGTCTGTAGATGACTGGTCTGTATGTTGTTATAGTAATATACCTCTCTGTCTGTAGATGACTGGTCTATATGTTGTAATAGTTATATATCTCTCTGTCTGTTGATGACAGGTCTATATGTTGTGATCGGTATTTGCATCTCTCTGTAGGTGACTGGTCTATATGTTGTGATAGCAATATACCTCTCTGTCTGTAGATGACTGGTCTATATGTTGTCTGTAGATGACTGGTCTATATGTTGTGATAGTTATATACCTCTCTGTCTGTATATGACTGGTCTATATTTTGTGATAGCAATATACCTCTCTGTCTGTAGATGACTGGTCTATATGTTGTGATAGTTATATACCTCTCTGTCTGTAGATGACTGGTCTGTATGTTGTGATAGTAATATACCTCTCTGTCTGTAGATGACTGGTCTATATGTTGTAATAGTTATATATCTCTCTGTCTGTTGATGACAGGTCTATATGTTGTGATAGGTATTTGCATCTCTCTCTGTAGGTGACTGGTCTATATGTTGTGATAGTAATATACCTCTCTGTCTGTAGGTGACTGGTCTATATGTTGTGATAGTAATATACCTCTCTGTCTGTAGGTGACTGGTCTATATGTTGTGATAGTAATATACCTCTCTGTCTGTAGATGACTGGTCTATATGTTGTCTGTAGATGACTGGTCTATATGTTGTGATAGTAATATACCTCTCTGTCTGTAGGTGACTGGTCTATATGTTGTGATAGTAATATACCTCTCTGTCTGTAGATGACTGGTCTATATGTTGTCTGTAGATGACTGGTCTATATGTTGTGATAGTTATATACCTCTCTGTCTGTAGATGACTGGTCTATATGTTGTCTGTAGATGACTGATCTATATGTTGTGATAGTAATATACCTCTCTGTCTGTAGATGACTGGTCTATATGTTGTCTGTAGATGACTGGTCTATATGTTGTGATAGTTATATACTCTCTGTCTGTATATGACTGGTCTATATGTTGTGATAGCAATATACCTCTCTGTCTGTAGATGACTGGTCTATATGTTGTGATAGTTATATACCTCTCTGTCTGTAGATGACTGGTCTATATGTTGTGATATTTATATATCTCTCTGTCTGTAGATGACATGTCTATATGTTGTGATAGTAATATACCTCTCAGTATGTAGATGACTGGTCGATATGTTGTGATAGTTATATATCTCTCTGTCTGTAGTTGACTGGTCTATATGTTGTGATAGTAATATACCTCTCTGTCTGGAGATGACTAGTCTATATGTTGTGATAGTTATATACCTCTCTGTCTGTAGATGACTGGTCTCTATGTTGTCATAGTGATATACCTCTCTGTCTGTATATGACTGGTCTATATGTTGTCTGTATATGACTGGTCTATATGTTGTCTGTAGATGACTGGTCTATACATTGTGATATTAATATACCCCTCTGTCTGTATATGACTGGTCTATATTTTGTAATAGCAATATACCTCTCTGTCTGTAGATGACTGGTCTATATGTTGTGATAGCAATATACCTCTCTGTCTGTAGATGACTGGTCTATATGTTGTGATAGTTACATACCTCTCTGTCTGTAGATGACTGGTCTATATGTTGTGATACTAATATACTTCTCTGTCTGTAGATTACTGGTCTATATGTTGTGATAGTTATATACCTCTCTGTCTGTAGATGACTGGTCTATATGTTGTGATAGTTATATACCTCTCTGTCTGTAGATGACTGGTCTATATGTTGTGATAGTTATATACCTCTCTGTCTGTAGATGACTGGTCTATATGTTGTGATAGTTATATACCTCTCTGTCTATAGATGACTGGTCTATATGTTGTGATAGCAATATACCTCTCTGTCTGTAGATGACTGGTCTATATTTTGTGACAGCAATATACCTCTCTGTCTGTAGATGACTGGTCTATATGTTGTGATAGTTATATACCTCTCTGTCTGTAGATGACTGGTCTATATGTTGTCTGTAGATGACTGGTCTATATGTTGTGATAGTTATATACCTCTCTGTCTGTAGATGACTGGTCTATATGTTGTGATATTTATATATCTCTCTGTCTGTAGATGACTGGTCTATATGTTGTGATAGTTATATACCTCTCTGTCTGTAGATGACTGGTCTATATGTTGTCTGTAGAAGACTGGTCTATATGTTGTGATAGTAATATACCTCTCTGTCTGTAGATGACTGGTCTATATGTTGTGATAGTAATATACCTCTCAGTATGTAGATAACTGGTCTATTTGTTGTGATAGTTATATACCTCTCTATAGATGACTGGTCTTTATGTTGTGATAGTAATATACCTCTCTGTCTGGAGATGACTAGTCTATATGTTGTGATAGTTATATACCTCTCTCTCTGTAGATGACTGGTCTATATGTTGTCTGTAGATGACTGGTCTATACATTGTGATAGTAATATACCTCTCTGTCTGTAGATGACTGGTCTATATGTTGTGATAGTTATATACCTCTGTCTGTAGATGACTGATTTATATGTTGTGATAGTTATATACCTCTGTCTGTAGGTGACTGGTCTATATGAGGTGATAGTTATATACCTCTCTGTCTGTAGATGACTGGTCTCTATGTTGTCTGTAGATGACTGGTCTATTTGTTGTCTATAGATGACTGGTCTATATGTTGTGATAGTTATATACCTCTGTCTGTAGATGACTGGTCTATATGTTGTGATAGTTATATACCTCTCTCTCTGTAGATGACTGGTCTATATGTTGTGATAGTTATATACCTCTCTGTCTGTAGATGACTGGTCTATATGTTGTGATAGTTATATACCTCTCTCTCTGTAGATGACTGGTCTATATGTTGTGATAGTTATATACCTCTCTCTCTGTAGATGACTGGTCTATATGTTGTGATAGTTATATACCTCTCTGTCTGTAGATGACTGGTCTATATGTTGTGATAGTTATATACCTCTCTGTCTGTAGATGACTGGTCTATATGTTGTCTGTAGATGACTGGTCTATATGTTGTAATAGTTATATATCTCTCTGTCTGTTGATGACAGGTCTATATGTTGTGATCGGTATTTGCATCTCTGTAGGTGACTGGTCTATATGTTGTGATAGTAATATACCTCTCTGTCTGTAGATGACTGGTCTATATGTTGTCTGTAGATGACTGGTCTATATGTTGTGATAGTAATATACCTCTGTCTGTAGATGACTGGTCTATATGTTGTGATAGCAATATACCTCTCTGTCTGTAGATGACTGGTCTATATGTTGTGATACTTATATACCTCTCTGTCTGTAGATGACTGGTCTGTATGTTGTGATAGTAATATACCTCTCTGTCTGTAGATGACTGGTCTATATGTTGTAATAGTTATATATCTCTCTGTCTGTTGATGACAGGTCTATATGTTGTGATCGTATTTGCATCTCTCTGTAGGTGACTGGTCTATATGTTGTGATAGTAATATACCTCTCTGTCTGTAGGTGACTGGTCTATATGTTGTGATAGTAATATACCTCTCTGTCTGTAGGTGACTGGTCTATATGTTGTGATAGTAATATACCTCTGTCTGTAGATGACTGGTCTATATGTTGTCTGTAGATGACTGGTCTATATGTTGTGATAGTTATATACCTCTCTGTCTGTAGGTGACTGGTCTATATGTTGTGATAGCAATATACCTCTCTGTCTGTAGATGACTGGTCTATATGTTGTCTGTAGATGACTGGTCTATATGTTGTGATAGTAATATACCTCTCTGTCTGTAGATGACTGGTCTATATGTTGTCTGTAGATGACTGGTCTATATGTTGTGATAGTAATATACCTCTCTGTCTGTAGATGACTGGTCTATATGTTGTCTGTAGATGACTGGTCTATATGTTGTGATAGTTATATACTCTCTGTCTGTATATGACTGGTCTATATTTTGTGATAGCAATATACCTCTCTGTCTGTAGATGACTGGTCTATATGTTGTGATAGTTATATACCTCTCTGTCTGTAGATGACTGGTCTATATGTTGTGATATTTATATATCTCTCTGTCTGTAGATGACATGTCTATATGTTGTGATAGTAATATACCTCTCAGTATGTAGATAACTGGTCTATTTGTTGTGATAGTTATATACCTCTCTATAGATGACTGGTCTTTATGTTGTGATAGTAATATACCTCTCTCTCTGTAGATGACTGGACTCTATGTTGACTGTAGATGACTGGTCTATATGTTGTGATAGTTATATACCTCTCTGTCTGTATATGATTGGTCTATATTTTGTGATAGCAATATACCTCTCTGTCTGTAGATGACTGGTCTATATGTTGTGATAGTTATATACCTCTCTGTCTGTAGATGACTGGTCTATATGTTGTGATATTTATATATCTCTCTGTCTGTAGATGACTGTCTATATGTTGTGATAGTAATATACCTCTCAGTATGTAGATAACTGGTCTATTTGTTGTGATAGTTATATACCTCTCTGTCTGTAGATGACTGGTCTATATGTTGTGATATTTATATATCTCTCTGTCTGTAGATGACATGTCTATATGTTGTGATAGTAATATACCTCTCTGTCTGTAGATGACTGGTCTATATGTTGTGATATTTATATATCTCTCTGTCTGTAGATGACATGTCTATATGTTGTGATAGTAATATACCTCTCTCTCTGTAGATGACTGGTCTATATGTTGTGATAGTAATATACCTCTCTGTCTGTAGGTGACTGGTCTATATGTTGTGATAGTAATATACCTCTCTGTATGTAGGTGACTGGTCTATATGTTGTGATAGTTATATACCTCTCTCTCTGTAGATGACTGGTCTCTATGTTGTCTGTAGATGACTGGTCTATATGTTGTCTGTAGATGACTGGTCTATATGTTGTGATAGTTATATACCTCTCTCTCTGTAGATGACTGGTCTATTCATTGAGATAGTAATATACCTCTCTGTCTATAGATGACTGGTCTATATGCTGTCTATAGATGACTGGTCTATATGTTGTGATAGTAATATACCTCTCTGTCTGGAGATGACTGGTCTATATGTTGTCTGTAGATGACTGGTCTATATGTTGTGATAGTTATATACGTCTCTGTCTATAGATGACTGGTCTATATTTTGTGATAGTAATATACCTCTCTGTCTGGAGATGACTGGTCTATATGTTGTGATAGTTATATACCTCTCTGTCTATAGATGACTGGTCTATATGTTGTGATAGTTATATAATTCTCTGTCTATAGATGACTGGTCTATATGTTGTGAGAGTAATATACCTCTGTCTGTAGATGACTGGTCTATATGTTGTCTGTAGATGACTGGTCTATATGTTGTGAGAGTAATATACCTCTGTCTGTAGATGACTGGTCTGTATGTTGTGATAGTTATATACCTCTCTGTCTATAGATGACTGGTCTGTATGTTGTGATAGTAATATACCTCTCTGTCTGTAGATGACTGGTCTATATGTTGTGATAGTTATATACCTCTCTGTCTATAGATGACTGGTCTGTATGTTGTGATAGTAATATACCTCTCTGTCTGTAGATGACTGGTCTATATTTTGTGATAGCAATATACCTCTCTGTCTGTAGATGACTGGTCTGTATGTTGTGATAGTAATATACCTCTCTGTCTGTTTATGACTGGTCTATATTTTGTGATAGTTATATACCTCTCTGTCTGTAGATGACTGGTCTATATTTTGTGATAGCAATATACCTCTGTCTGTAGATGACTGGTCTGTATGTTGTGATAGTTATATACCTCTCTCTGTAGATGACTGGTCTCTATGTTGTGATAGTTATATACCTCTCTCTGTAGATGACTGGTATATATGTTGTGATAGTAATATACCTCTCTGTCTGTAGATGACTGGTCTATATTTTGTGATAGTTTTATACCTCTCTGTCTGTAGATGACTGGTCTATATGTTGTGATAGTTATATACCTCTCTGTCTGTAGATGACTGGTCTATATGTTGTGATAGTTATATACCTCTCTGTCTGCAGATGACTGGTCTATATGTTGTGATAGTTACATACCTCTCTGTCTGTAGATGACTGGTCTATATGTTGTCTGTAGGTGACTGGTCTATATGTTGTCTGTAGGTGACTGGTCTATATGTTGGCTGTAGATGACTGGTCTATATGTTGTCTGTAGGTGACTGGTCTATATGTTGTGATAGTTATATACCTCTCTGTCTGTAGATGACTGGTCTATATGTTGTGATAGTTATATACCTCTCTGTCTGTAGATGACTGGTCTATATGTTGTGATAGTTATATACCTCTCTGTCTGTAGATGACTGGTCTATATGTTGTGATAGTTATATACCTCTCTGTCTGTAGATGACTGGTCTATATGTTGTCTGTAGGTGACTGGTCTATATGTTGTCTGTTGGTGACTGGTCTATATGTTGGCTGTAGATGACTGGTCTATATGTTGTCTGTAGGTGACTGGTCTATATATGTTGTCTGTAGGTGACTGGTCTATATGTTGTGATAGTTATATATCTCTCTGTCTGTAGGTGACCGGTCTATAAGTTGTGATAGTAATATACCTCTCTGTCTGGAGATGACTGGTCTCTATGTTGTCTGTAGATGACTGGTCTATATGTTGTCTGTAGATGACTGGTCTATATGTTGTGATAGTAATATACCTCTCTGTAGGTGACTGGTCTATATGTTGTGATAGTTATATACCTCTGTCTGTAGATGACTGGTCTATATGTTGTCTGTAGATGACTGGTCTATATGTTGTGATAGTGATATACCTCTCTGTCTGTAGATGACTGGTCTATATGTTGTCTGTAGATGACTGGTCTATATGTTGTCTGTAGGTGACTGGTCTATATGTTGTGATAGTTATATACCTCTCTGTCTGTAGATGACTGGTCTATATGTTGTGATAGTTATATACCTCTCTCTCTGTAGATGACTGGTCTCTATGTTGTCTGTAGATGACTGGTCTATATGTTGTCTTTAGATGACTGGTCTATATGTTGTGATAGTTATATACCTCTCTCTCTGTAGATGACTGTTCTATTCATTGAGATAGTAATATACCTCTCTGTCTGTAGATGACTGGTCTATATGTTGTGATAGTTATATACCTCTGTCTATAGATGACTGGTCTATATGTTGTGATAGTAATATACCTCTCTGTCTGGAGATGACTGGTCTATATGTTGTCTGTAGATGACTGGTCTATATGTTGTGATAGTTATATACGTCTCTGTCTGTAGATGACTGGTCTATATTTTGTGATAGTTATATACCTCTCTGTCTGGAGATGACTGGTCTATATGTTGTGATAGTTATATACCTCTCTGTCTATAGATGACTGGTCTATATGTTGTGATAGTTATATAATTCTCTGTCTGTAGATGACTGGTCTATATGTTGTGATAGTAATATACCTCTGTCTGTAGATGACTGGTCTATATGTTGTCTATAGATGACTGGTCTGTATGTTGTGATAGTTATATAATTCTCTGTCTATAGATGACTGGTCTGTATGTTGTGATAGTAATATACCTCTCTGTCTGTAGATGACTGGTCTATATGTTGTGATAGTTATATACCTCTCTGTCTATAGATGACTGGTCTGTATGTTGTGATAGTAATATACCTCTCTGTCTGTAGATGACTGGTCTATATTTTGTGATAGCAATATACCTCTCTGTCTGTAGATGACTGGTCTGTATGTTGTGATAGTTATATACCTCTCTGTCTGTAGATGACTGGTCTATATGTTATGATAGTTATATACCTCTCTGTCTGTAGATAACTGGTCTATATGTTGTGATAGTTATATACCTCTCTGTCTGTAGATGACTGGTCTATATTTTGTGATAGCAATATACCTCTGTCTGTAGATGACTGGTCTGTATGTTGTGATAGTAATATACCTCTCTGTCTGTTTATGACTGGTCTATATTTTGTGATAGTTATATACCTCTCTGTCTGTAGATGACTGGTCTATATTTTGTGATAACAATATACCTCTGTCTGTAGATGACTGGTCTGTATGTTGTGATAGTAATATACCTCTCTGTCTGTAGATGACTGGTCTATATGTTGTGATAGTTATATACCTCTCTCTCTGTAGATGACTGGTCTCTATGTTGTGATAGTTATATAACTCTCTCTCTGTAGATGACTGGTATATATGTTGTGATAGTAATATACCTCTCTGTCTGTAGATGACTGGTCTATATTTTGTGATAGTTTTATACCTCTCTGTCTGTAGATGACTGGTCTATATGTTGTGATAGTTATATACCTCTCTGTCTGTAGATGACTGGTCTATATGTTGTGATAGTTATATACCTCTCTGTCTGCAGATGACTGGTCTATATGTTGTGATAGTTACATACCTCTCTGTCTGTAGATGACTGGTCTATATGTTGTCTGTAGATGACTGGTCTATATGTTGTGATAATTGTATACCTCTCTCTCTGTAGATGACTGGTCTGGTCTATACATTGAGATAGTAATATACTTCTCTGTCTGTAGATGACTGGTCTATATGTTGTGATAGTTATATACCTCTTTGTCTGTAGGTGACTGGTCTATATGTTGTGATAGTAATATACCTCTCTGTCTGCATATGACTGGTCTATATGTTGTGATAGTTATATACCTTTCTGGCTATAGATGACTGTTCTATATGTTGTGATAGTTATATACCTCTCTCTCTGTAGATGACTGGTCTATATGTTGTGATAGTTATATACCTCTCTGCCTGTAGATGACTGGTCTATATGTTGTGATAGTAATATACCTCTCTGTATGTAGGTGACTGGTCTATATGTTGTGATAGTTATATACCTCTCTGTCTGTAGATGACTGGTCTATAAGTTGTGGTAGTTATGTACCTCTCTGTCTGTAGGTGACTGGTCTATATGTTGTGATAGTTATATACCTCTCTGTCTGTAGATGACTGGTCTATATGTTGTGATAGTTATATACCTCTCTGTCTGTAGATGACTGGTCTATAAGTTGTCTGTTGTTGACTGGTCTATATGCTGTCTGTAGATGACTGGTCTGTATGTTGTCTGTAGATGACTGGTCTATATGTTGTCTGTAGATGACTGGTGTATATGTTGTGATAGTAATATACCTCTCTCTGTAGATGACTGGTCTATATGTTGTGATAGTAATATACCTCTCTGTCTGTAGATGACTGGTCTATATGTTGTCTATTGATGACTGTTCTATATGTTGTAATAGTTATATATCTCTCTGTCTGTAGGTGACTGGTCTATATGTTGTGATAGTTAGATACCTCTCTCTCTGTAGATGACTGGTCTATATGTTGTCTATAGATGACTGGTCTATACATTGAGATAGTAATATACCTCTCTGTCTATAGATGACTGGTCTGTATGTTGTGATAGTAATATACCTCTCTGTCTATAGATGACTGGTCTATATTTGTGATAGCAATATACCTCTCTGTCTGTAGATGACTGGTCTGTATGTTGTGATAGTAATATACCTCTCTGTCTGTAGATGACTGGTCTATATGTTATGATAGTTATATACCTCTCTGTCTGTAGATAACTGGTCTATATGTTGTGATAGTTATATACCTCTCTGTCTGTAGATGACTGGTCTATATTTTGTAATAGCAATATACCTCTGTCTGTAGATGACTGGTCTGTATGTTGTGATAGTTATATACCTCTCTGTCTATAGATGACTGGTCTGTATGTTGTGATAGTAATATACCTCTCTGTCTGTAGATGACTGGTCTATATGTTGTGATAGTTATATACCTCTCTGTCTATAGATGACTGGTCTGTATGTTGTGATAGTAATATACCTCTCTGTCTGTAGATGACTGGTCTATATTTTGTGATAGCAATATACCTCTCTGTCTGTAGATGACTGGTCTGTATGTTGTGATAGTAATATACCTCTCTGTCTGTAGATGACTGGTCTATATGTTATGATAGTTATATACCTCTCTGTCTGTAGATAACTTGTCTATATGTTGTGATAGTTATATACCTCTCTGTCTGTAGATGACTGGTCTATATTTTGTGATAGCAATATACCTCTGTCTGTAGATGACTGGTCTGTATGTTGTGATAGTAATATACCTCTCTGTCTGTTTATGACTGGTCTATATTTTGTGATAGTTATATACCTCTCTGTCTGTAGATGACTGGTCTATATTTTGTGATAGCAATATACCTCTGTCTGTAGATGACTGGTCTGTATGTTGTGATAGTAATATACCTCTCTGTCTGTAGATGACTGGTCTATATGTTGTGATAGTTATATACCTCTCTCTCTGTAGATGACTGGTCTCTATGTTGTGATAGTTATATAACTCTCTCTGTAGATGACTGGTATATATGTTGTGATAGTAATATACCTCTCTGCCTGTAGATGACTGGTCTATATGTTGTGATAGTTATATACCTCTCTGCCTGTAGTTGACTGGTCTATATGTTGTGATAGTAATATACCTCTCTGTCTGTATTTGACTGGTCTCTATGTTGTGATAGTAATATACCTCTCTGTATGTAGGTGACTGGTCTATATGTTGTGATAGTTATATACCTCTCTGTCTGTAGATGACTGGTCTATATGTTGTGATAGTTATATACCTCTCTGTCTGTAGATGACTGGTCTATATGTTGTGATAGTTATATACCTCTCTGTCTGTAGGTGACTGGTCTATATGTTGTGATAGTAATATACCTCTCTGTCTGTAGATGACTGGTCTATATGTTGTGATAGTTATATACCTCTCTGTCTGTAGATGACTGGTCTATATGTTGTCTGTAGGTGACTGGTCTATATGTTGTCTGTTGGTGACTGGTCTATATGTTGGCTGTAGATGACTGGTCTATATGTTGTCTGTAGATGACTGGTCTATATGTTGTGATAGTAATATACCTCTCTGTCTGTAGATGACTGGTCTATATGTTGTGATAGTAATATACCTCTCTGTCTGTAGATGACTGGTCTATATGTTGTCTATTGATGACTGTTCTATATGTTGTAATAGTTATATATCTCTCTGTCTGTAGGTGACTGGTCTATATGTTGTGATAGTTAGATACCTCTCTCTCTGTAGATGACTGGTCTATATGTTGTCTATAGATGACTGGTCTATACATTGAGATAGTAATATACCTCTCTGTCTATAGATGACTGGTCTGTATGTTGTGATAGTAATATACCTCTCTGTCTATAGATGACTGGTCTATATTTTGTGATAGCAATATACCTCTCTGTCTGTAGATGACTGGTCTGTATGTTGTGATAGTAATATACCTCTCTGTCTGTAGATGACTGGTCTATATGTTATGATAGTTATATACCTCTCTGTCTGTAGATAACTGGTCTATATGTTGTGATAGTTATATACTTCTCTGTCTGTAGATGACTGGTCTATATTTTGTGATAGCAATATACCTCTGTCTGTAGATGACTGGTCTGTATGTTGTGATAGTAATATACCTCTCTGTCTATAGATGACTGGTCTATATGTTGTGATAGTTATATACCTCTCTGTCTATAGATCACTGGTCTATATGTTGTGATAGTAATATACCTCTCTGTCTGTAGATGACTGGTCTATATGTTGTGATAGTTATATACCTCTCTGTCTATAGATGACTGGTCTGTATGTTGTGATAGTAATATACCTCTCTGTCTGTAGATGACTGGTCTATATTTTGTGATAGCAATATACCTCTCTGTCTGTAGATGACTGGTCTGTATGTTGTGATAGTAATATACCTCTCTGTCTGTAGATGACTGGTCTATATGTTATGATAGTTATATACCTCTCTGTCTGTAGATAACTTGTCTATATGTTGTGATAGTTATATACCTCTCTGTCTGTAGATGACTGGTCTATATTTTGTGATAGCAATATACCTCTGTCTGTAGATGACTGGTCTGTATGTTGTGATAGTAATATACCTCTCTGTCTGTAGATGACTGGTCTATATTTTGTGATAGTTTTATACCTCTCTGTCTGTAGATGACTGGTTTATATGTTGTGATAGTTATATACCTCTCTGTCTGTAGATGACTGGTCTATATGCTGTGATAGTTATATACCTCTCTGTCTGCAGATGACTGGTCTATATGTTGTGATAGTTACATACCTCTCTGTCTGTAGATGACTGGTCTATATTTTGTGATAGCAATATACCTCTGTCTGTAGATGACTGGTCTGTATGTTGTGATAGTTATATACCTCTCTGCCTGTAGATGACTGGTTTATATGTTGTGATAGTAATATACCTCTCTGTCTGTAGATGACTGGTCTATATTTTGTGATAGTTTTATACCTCTCTGTCTGTAGATGACTGGTTTATATGTTGTGATAGTTATATACCTCTCTGTCTGTAGATGACTGGTATATATGTTGTGATAGTTATATACCTCTCTGTCTGTAGATGACTGGTCTGTATGTTGTGATAGTAATATACCTCTCTGTCTGTAGATGACTGGTCTATATGTTGTGATAGTTATATACCTCTCTCTCTGTAGATGACTGGTCTCTATGTTGTGATAGTTATATAACTCTCTCTGTAGATGACTGGTATATATGTTGTGATAGTAATATACCTCTCTGTCTGTAGATGACTGGTCTATATTTTGTGATAGTTTTATACCTCTCTGTCTGTAGATGACTGGTTTATATGTTGTGATAGTTATATACCTCTCTGTCTGTAGATGACTGGTCTATATGCTGTGATAGTTATATACCTCTCTGTCTGCAGATGACTGGTCTATATGTTGTGATAGTTACATACCTCTCTGTCTGTAGATGACTGGTCTATATGTTGTCTGTAGATGACTGGTCTATATGTTGTGATAATTGTATACCTCTCTCTCTGTAGATGACTGGTCTCTATGTTGTCGGTAGATGACTGGTCTATATGTTGTGATAGTTATATACCTCTCTGTCTGTAGATGACTGGTCTATATGTTGTGATAGTTATATACCTCTCTGTCTGTAGATGACTGGTCTATATGTTGTGATAGTTATATACTCTCTGTCTGTAGATGACTGGTCTATATGTTGTGATAGTTATATACCTCTCTGTCTGTAGATGACTGGTCTATATGTTGTGATAGTTATATACCTCTCTGTCTGTAGATGACTGGTCTATATGTTGTCTGTAGGTGACTGGTCTATATGTTGTCTGTTGGTGACTGGTCTATATGTTGGCTGTAGATGACTGGTCTATATGTTGTCTGTAGGTGACTGGTCTATATGTTGTGATAGTTATATACCTCTCTGTCTGTAGATGACTGGTCTATATGTTGTGATAGTTATATACCTCTCTGTCTGTAGGTGACCGGTCTATATGTTGGCTGTAGATGACTGGTCTATATGTTGTCTGTAGGTGACTGGTCTATATGTTGTGATAGTTATATACCTCTCTGTCTGTAGATGACTGGTCTATATGTTGTCTGTAGATGACTGGTCTATATGTTGTGATAGTTATATACCTCTCTCTGTAGATGACTGGTCTATATGTTGTCTGTAGATGACTGGTCTATATGTTGTCTGTAGATGACTGGTCTATATGTTGTGATAGTTATATACTCTCTGTCTGTAGATGACTGGTCTATATGTTGTGATAGTTATATACCTCTCTGCCTGTAGATGACTGGTCTATATGTTGTCTATAGATGACTGGTCTATACATTGAGATAGTAATATACCTCTCTGTCTGTAGATGACTGGTCTATATGTTGTGATAGTTATATACCTCTCTGTCTGTAGGTGACTGGTCTATATGTTGTGATAGTAATATACCTCTCTCTGCATATGACTGGTCTATATGTTGTGATAGTTATATACCTTTCTGCTATAGATGACTGTTCTATATGTTGTGATAGTTATATACCTCTCTGTCTGTAGATGACTGGTCTATATGTTGTGATAGTTATATACCTCTCTGCCTGTAGATGACTGGTCTATATGTTGTGATAGTTATATACCTCTCTGCCTGTAGTTGACTGGTCTATATGTTGTGATAGTAATATACCTCTCTGTCTGTATTTGACTGGTCTCTATGTTGTGATAGTTATATACCTCTCTGTGTGTAGGTGACTGGTCTATATGTAGTGATAGTTATATACCTCTCTGTCTGTAGATGACTGGTCTATAAGTTGTGGTAGTTATGTACTCTCTCTGTAGATGACTGGTCTATATGTTGTGATAGTTATATACCTCTCTGTCTGTATTTGACTGGTCTATATGTTGTGATAGTTATATACCTCTCTGTCTGTAGATGACTGGTCTATAAGTTGTGGTAGTTATGTACCTCTCTGTCTGTAGGTGACTGGTCTATATGTTGTGATAGTGATATACCTCTCTGTCTGTAGATGACTGGTCTATATGTTGTGATAGTTATATACCTCTCTGTCTGTAGATGACTGGTCTATATGTTGTCTGTAGGTGACTGGTCTATATGTTGTCTGTTGGTGACTGGTCTATATGTTGGCTGTAGATGACTGGTCTATATGTTGTCTGTAGATGACTGGTCTATATGTTGTGATAATAATATACCTCTCTCTCTGTAGATGACTGGTCTATATGTTGTGATAGTAATATACCTCTGTCTGTAGATGACTGGTCTATATGTTGTCTATTGATGACTGTTCTATATGTTGTAATAGTTATATATCTCTCTGTCTGTAGGTGACTGGTCTATATGTTGTGATAGTTAGATACCTCTCTCTCTGTAGATGACTGGTCTATATGTTGTCTATAGATGACTGGTCTATACATTGAGATAGTAATATACCTCTGTCTATAGATGACTGGTCTGTATGTTGTGATAGTAATATACCTCTCTGTCTATAGATGACTGGTCTATATTTTGTGATAGCAATATACCTCTCTGTCTGTAGATGACTGTTCTGTATGTTGTGATAGTAATATACCTCTCTGTCTGTAGGTGACTGGTCTATATGTTGTGATAGTTATATACCTCTCTGTCTGTAGATGACTGGTCTATACATTGTGATAGTTATATATCTCCCTGTCTGTAGGTGACTGGTCTATATGTTGTGATAGTTATATACCTCTCTCTCTGTAGATGACTGGTCTATACATTGAGATAGTAATATACCTCTCTGCATATGACTGGTCTATATGTTGTGATAGTTATATACCTTTCTGGCTATAGATGACTGTTCTATATGTTGTGATAGTAATATACCTCTCTCTCTGCATATGACTGGTCTATATGTTGTGATAGTTATATACCTTTCTGGCTATAGATGACTGTCTATATGTTGTGATAGTTATATACCTCTCTCTCTGTAGATGACTGGTCTATGTGTTGTGATAGTTATATACCTCTCTGCCTGTAGATGACTGGTCTATATGTTGTGATAGTTATATACCTCTCTGTCTGTAGATGACTGGTCTATATGTTGTGATAGTTATATACCTCTCTGTCTGCAGATGACTGGTCTATATGTTGTGATAGTTACATACCTCTCTGTCTGTAGATGACTGGTCTATATGTTGTCTGTAGATGACTGGTCTATATGTTGTCTGTAGATGACTGGTCTATATGTTGTGATAGTTATATACCTCTCTGTCTGCAGATGACTGGTCTATATGTTGTGATAGTTATATACCTCTCTGTCTGTAGATTACTGGTCTATATGTTGTGATAGTTATATACCTCTCTGTCTGCAGATGACTGGTCTATATGTTGTGATAATTGTATACTCTCTCTCTGTAGATGACTGGTCTCTATGTTGTCTGTAGATGACTGGTCTATATGTTGTCTGTATATGACTGGTCTATATGTTGTGATAGTTATATACCTCTCTGTCTGTAGATGACTGGTCTATATGTTGTGATAGTTATATACCTCTCTGTCTGTAGATGACTGGTCTATATGTTGTGATAGTTATATACCTCTCTGTCTGTAGATGACTGGTCTATATGTTGTGATAGTTATGTACTCTCTCTCTGTAGATGACTGGTCTATATGTTGTGATGGTAATATACCTCTCTGTCTGTAGATGACTGGTCTATATGTTGTCTGTAGGTGACTGGTCTATATGTTGTCTGTAGATGACTGGTCTATATGTTGTCTGTACATGACTGGTCTATATGTTGTCTGTACATGACTGGTCTATATGTTGTGATAGTGATATATCTCTGTCTGTAGATGACTGGTCTATATGTTGTGATAGTTATATACCTCTCTGTCTGGAGATGACTGGTCTCTATGTTGTCTGTAGATGACTGGTCTATATGTTGTCTGTAGATGACTGGTCTATATGTTGTGATAGTTATATACCTCTCTGTCTGTAGATGACTGGTCTATATGTTGTCTGTAGATGACTGGTCTATATGTTGTGATAGTTATATACCTCTCTGTCTGTAGATGACTGGTCTATATGTTGTGATAGTTATATACCTCTCTCTCTGTAGATGACTGGTCTATATGTTGTCTATAGATGACTGGTCTATACATTGAGATAGTAATATACCTCTCTGTCTGTAGATGACTGGTCTATATGTTGTGATAGTAATATACCTCTCTGCATATGACTGGTCTATATGTTGTGATAGTTATATACCTTTCTGGCTATAGATGACTGTTCTATATGTTGTGATAGTTATATACCTCTCTGTCTGTAGATGACTGGTCTATATGTTGTCTGTAGATGACTGGTCTATATGTTGTCTGTTGGTGACTGGTCTATATGTTGTGATAGTAATATACCTCTCTCTCTGTAGATGACTGGTCTATATGTTGTGATAGTAACATACCTCTCTGTCTGTAGGTGACTGGTGTAGATTTTGTGATAGTAATATACCTCTTTGTCTGTAGATGACTGGTCTATATGTTGTCTGTAGATGACTGGTCTATATGTTGTGATAGTTATATACCTCTCTGCCTGTAGATGACTGGTCTATATGTTGTGATAGTTATATACCTCTCTGCCTGTAGGTGACTGGTCTATATGTTGTGATAGTTATATACCTCTCTGTCTGTATTTGACTGGTCTCTATGTTGTGATAGTAATATACCTCTCTGTGTGTAGGTGACTGGTCTATATGTAGTGATAGTTATATACCTCTCTGTCTGTAGATGACTGGTCTATATGTTGTGATAGTTATATACCTCTCTGTCTGTAGATGACTGGTCTATATGTTGTGATAGTTATATACCTCTCTGTCTGTAGATGACTGGTCTATATGTTGTGATAGTTATATACCTCTCTGTATGTAGATGACTGGTCTATAAGTTGTGGTAGTTATGTACCTCTCTGCCTGTAGATGACTGGTCTATATGTTGTGATAGTAATATACCTCTCTGTCTGTAGATGACTGGTCTATATGTTGTGATAGTTATATACCTCTCTGTCTGTAGATGACTGGTCTATATGTTGTCTGTAGGTGACTGGTCTATATGTTGTCTGTTGGTGACTGGTCTATATGTTGGCTGTAGATGACTGGTCTATATGTTGTCTGTAGATGACTGGTCTATATGTTGTGATAATAATATACCTCTCTCTCTGTAGATGACTGGTCTATATGTTGTGATAGTAATATACCTCTCTGTCTGTAGATGACTGGTCTATATGTTGTCTATTGATGACTGTTCTATATGTTGTAATAGTTATATATCTCTCTGTCTGTAGGTGACTGGTCTATATGTTGTGATAGTTATATACCTCTCTGTCTGTAGATGACTGGTCTATACATTGTGATAGTTATATATCTCCCTGTCTGTAGGTGACTGGTCTATATGTTGTGATAGTAATATACCTCTCTGCATATGACTGGTCTATATGTTGTGATAGTTATATACCTTTCTGGCTATAGATGACTGTTCTATATGTTGTGATAGTTATATACCTCTCTCTCTGTAGATGACTGGTCTATGTGTTGTGATAGTTATATACCTCTCTGCCTGCAGATGACTGGTCTATATGTTGTGATAGTTATATACCTCTCTGTCTGCAGATGACTGGTCTATATGTTGTGATAGTTATATACCTCTCTGTCTGCAGATGACTGGTCTATATGTTGTGATAGTTATATACCTCTCTGTCTGTAGATGACTGGTCTATATGTTGTCTGTAGATGACTGGTCTATATGTTGTCTGTAGATGACTGATCTATATGTTGTGATAGTTATATACCTCTCTGTCTGTAGATGACTGGTCTATATGTTGTGATAGTTATATACCTCTCTGTCTGTAGATGACTGGTCTATATGTTGTGATAGTTATATACCTCTCTGTCTGCAGATGACTGGTCTATATGTTGTGATAATTGTACCTCTCTCTCTGTAGATGACTGGTCTATATGTTGTCTGTTAGTGACTGGTCTATATGTTGTCTGTAGATGACTGGTCTATATGTTGTGATAGTTATATACCTCTCTGTCTGTAGATGACTGGTCTATATGTTGTGATAGTTATATACCTCTCTGTCTGTAGATGACTGGTCTATATGTTGTGATAGTTATATACCTCTCTGTCTGTAGATGACTGGTCTATATGTTGTGATAGTTATATACCTCTCTGTCTGTAGATGACTGGTCTCTATGTTGTGATAGTGATATACCTCTCTGTCTGTAGATGACTGGTCTATATGTTGTGATAGTTATATACCTCTCTGTCTGTAGATGACTGGTCTATATGTTGTCTGTTGGTGACTGGTCTATATGTTGTCTGTAGATGACTGGTCTATATGTTGTCTGTAGGTGACTGGTCTATATGTTGTGATAGTTATATACCTCTCTGTCTGTAGATGACTGGTCTATATGTTGTGATAGTAATATACCTCTCTGTCTGTAGATGACTGGTCTCTATGTTGTCTGTAGATGACTGGTCTATATGTTGTCTGTAGATGACTGGTCTATATGTTGTGATAGTTATATACCTCTCTGTCTGTAGATGACTGGTCTATATGTTGTCTGTAGATGACTGGTCTATATGTTGTGATAGTTATATACCTCTCTCTCTGTAGATGACTGGTCTATATGTTGTGATAGTTATATACCTCTCTGCCTGTAGATGACTGGTCTATATGTTGTGATAGTTATATACCTCTCTGTCTGTAGATGACTGGTCTATATGTTGTGATAGTTATATACCTCTCTGTCTGTAGATGACTGGTCTATATGTTGTGATAGTTACATACCTCTCTGTCTGTAGATGACTGGTCTATATGTTGTCTGTAGATGACTGGTCTATATGTTGTCTGTATATGACTGGTCTATATGTTGTGATAGTTATATACTCTCTGTCTGCAGATGACTGGTCTATATGTTGTGATAGTTATATACCTCTCTGTCTGTAGATTACTGGTCTATATGTTGTGATAGTTATATACCTCTCTGTCTGCAGATGACTGGTCTATATGTTGTGATAATTGTATACCTCTCTCTGTAGATGACTGGTCTCTATGTTGTCTGTAGATGACTGGTCTATATGTTGTCTGTAGATGACTGGTCTATATGTTGTGATAGTTATATACCTCTCTGTCTGTAGATGAATGGTCTATATGTTGTGATAGTTATATACCTCTCTGTCTGTAGATGACTGGTCTATATGTTGTGATAGTTATATACCTCTCTGTCTGTAGATGACTGGTCTCTATGTTGTGATAGTTATATACCTCTCTGTCTGTAGATGACTGGTCTATATGTTGTGATAGTTATATACCTCTCTGTCTGCAGATGACTGGTCTATATGTTGTGATAATTGTATACCTCTCTCTCTGTAGATGACTGGTCTCTATGTTGTCTGTAGATGACTGGTCTATATGTTGTCTGTATATGACTGGTCTATATGTTGTGATAGTTATATACCTCTCTGTCTGTAGATGACTGGTCTATATGTTGTGATAGTTATATACCTCTGTCTGTAGATGACTGGTCTATATGTTGTGATAGTTATATACCTCTCTGTCTGTAGATGACTGGTCTATATGTTGTCTGTAGGTGACTGGTCTATATGTTGTCTGTTGGTGACTGGTCTATATGTTGGCTGTAGATGACTGGTCTATATGTTGTCTGTAGGTGACTGGTCTATATGTTGTGATAGTTATATACCTCTCTGTCTGTAGGTGACTGGTCTATATGTTGTGATAGTTATATACCTCTCTGTCTGTAGATGACTGGTCTATATGTTGTCTGTAGATGACTGGTCTATATGTTGTCTGTAGATGACTGGTCTATATGTTGTGATAGTTATATACCTCTCTGTCTGTAGATGACTGGTCTATATGTTGTCTGTAGATGACTGGTCTATATGTTGTGATAGTTATATACCTCTCTGCCTGTAGATGACTGGTCTATATGTTGTGATAGTTATATACCTCTCTCTCTGTAGATGACTGGTCTATATGTTGTCTATAGATGACTGGTCTATACATTGAGATAGTAATATACCTCTCTGTCTGTAGATGACTGGTCTATATGTTGTGATAGTAATATACCTCTCTCTGCATATGACTGGTCTATATGTTGTGATAGTTATATACCTTTCTGGCTATAGATGACTGTTCTATATGTTGTGATAGTTATATACCTCTCTCTCTGTAGATGACTGGTCTATATGTTGTCTGTAGATGACTGGTCTATATGTTGTCTGTAGATGACTGGTCTATATGTTGTGATAGTAATATACCTCTCTCTCTGTAGATGACTGGTCTATATGTTGTGATAGTAACATACCTCTCTGTCTGTAGGTGACTGGTGTAGATTTTGTGATAGTAATATACCTCTTTGTCTGTAGATGACTGGTCTATATGTTGTCTGTAGATGACTGGTCTATACATTGAGATAGTAATATACCTCTCTGTCTGTAGATGACTGGTCTATATGTTGTGATAGTAATATACCTCTCTCTCTGCATATGACTGGTCTATATGTTGTAATAGTTATATACCTTTCTGGCTATAGATGACTGTTCTATATGTTGTGATAGTTATATACCTCTCTCTGTAGATGACTGGTCTATGTGTTGTGATAGTTATATACCTCTCTGCCTGTAGATGACTGGTCTATATGTTGTGATAGTTATATACCTCTCTGCCTGTAGTTGACTGGTCTATATGTTGTGATAGTAATATAACTCTCTGTCTGTATTTGAATGGTCTATATGTTGTGATAGTTATATACCTCTCTGTCTGTAGATGACTGGTCTATATGTTGTGATAGTTATATACCTCTCTGTCTGTAGGTGACTGGTCTATATGTTGTGATAGTTATATACCTCTCTGTCTGTAGATGACTGGTCTATATGTTGTCTGTAGGTGACTGGTCTATATGTTGTCTGTTGGTGACTGGTCTATATGTTGGCTGTAGATGACTGGTCTATATGTTGTCTGTAGGTGACTGGTCTATATGTTGTGATAGTTATATACCTCTCTGTCTGTAGATGACTGGTCTATATGTTGTGATAGTAATATACCTCTCTGTCTGTAGATGACTGGTCTATATGTTGTCTATTGATGACTGTTCTATATGTTGTAATAGTTACATATCTCTGTCTGTAGGTGACTGGTCTATATGTTGTGATAGTTATATACCTCTCTGTCTGTAGATGACTGGTCTATAAGTTGTCTGTTGTTGACTGGTTATATGCTGTCTGTAGATGACTGGTCTATATGTTGTCTGTAGGTGACTGGTCTATATGTTGTCTGTAGGTGACTGGTCTATATGTTGTGATAGTTATATATCTCTCTGTCTGTAGGTGACTGGTCTATAAGTTGTGATAGTAATATACCTCTCTGTCTGGAGATGACTGGTCTATATGTTGTCTATTGATGATATATGTTGTAATAGTTACATATCTCTCTGTCTGTAGGTGACTGGTCTATATGTTGTGATAGTTATATACCTCTCTGTCTGTAGATGACTGGTCTATACATTGTGATAGTTATATATCTCTCTGTCTGTAGGTGACTGGTCTATATGTTGTGATAGTTATATACTTCTCTGTCTGTAGGTGACTGGTCTATATGTTGTGATAGTAACATACCTCTCTGTCTGTAGGTGACTGGTGTAGATTTTGTGATAGTAATATACCTCTCTGTCTGTAGATGACTGGTCTATATGTTGTCTGTAGATGACTGGTCTATATGTTGTGATAGTTATATACCTCTCTCTCTGTAGATGACTGGTCTATATATTGTGATAGTTATACACCTCTCTGTCTATAGATGACTGGTCTATATGTTGTGATAGTAATATACCTCTCTGTCTGTAGATGACTGGTCTATATGTTGTGATAGTAATATACCTTTCTGTCTGTAGATGACTGGTCTGTATGTTGTGATAGTAATATACCTCTCTGTCTGTAGATGACTGGTCTGTATGTTGTGATAGTAATATACCTCTGTCTGTAGATGACTGGCCTATATGTTGTGATAGTTATATACCTCTCTGTCTGTTCATGACTGGTCTATATGTTGTGATAGTTATATACCTCTCTGTCTGTAGATGACTGGTCTATATGTTGTGATAGTTATATACCTCTCTCTCTGTAGATGACTGGTCTATATGTTGTCTATAGATGACTGGTCTATACATTGAGATAGTAATATACCTCTCTGTCTGTAGATGACTGGTCTATATGTTGTGATAGTAAGATACCTCTCTGTATGTAGGTGACAGGTCTATATGTTGTGATAGTTATATACCTCTCTGTCTGCAGATGACTGGTCTATATGTTGTGATAGTTACATACCTCTCTGTCTGTAGATGACTGGTCTATATGTTGTGATAGTTATATACCTCTCTGTCGGTAGATGACAGGTCTATATGTTGTGATAGTTATATACCTCTCTGTCTGCAGATGACTGGTCTATATGTTGTGATAGTTACATACCTCTTTGTCTGTAGATGACTGGTCTATATGCTGTCTATAGATGACTGGTCTCTATGTTGTGATAGTAATATACTCTCTCTGCATATGACTGGTCTATATGTTGTGATAGTTATATACCTTTCTGGCTATAGATGACTGTTCTATATGTTGTGATAGTTATATACCTCTCTCTCTGTAGATGACTGGTCGATATGTTGTGATAGTTATATACCTCTCTCTCTGTAGATGACTGGTCTCTATGTTGTGATAGTAATATACCTCTCTCTGCATATGACTGGTCTCTATGTTGTGATAGTAATATACCTCTCTCTGCATATGACTGGTCTATATGTTGTGATAGTTATATACCTCTCTCTCTGTAGATGACTGGTCGATATGTTGTGATAGTTATATACCTCTCTCTGTAGATGACTGGTCTCTATGTTGTGATAGTAATATACCTCTCTCTGCATATGACTGGTCTCTATGTTGTGATAGTAATATACCTCTCTGCATATGACTGGTCTATATGTTGTGATAGTTATATACCTCTCTGCCTGTAGATGACTGGTCTATATATTGTGATAGTTATATACCTCTCTGTCTGTAGATGATTGGTCTATATGTTGTGATAGTAATATACCTCTCTGTCTGTAGATGACTGGTCTGTATGTTGTGATAGTAATATACCTCTGTCTGTAGATGACTGGCCTATATGTTGTGATAGTTATATACCTCTCTGTCTGTTCATGACTGGTCTATATGTTGTGATAGTTATATACCTCTTTGTCTGTAGGTGACTGGTCTATGTGTTGTGATAGTTATATACCTCTCTCTCTGTAGATGACTGGTCTATATGTTGTCTATAGATGACTGGTCTATACATTGAGATAGTAATATACCTCTCTGTCTGTAGATGACTGGTCTATATGTTGTGATAGTAAGATACCTCTCTGTATGTAGGTGACAGGTCTATATGTTGTGATAGTTATATACCTCTCTGTCTGTAGATGACTGGTCTATATGTTGTGATAGTTATATACCTCTCTGTCTGTAGATGACTGGTCTATATGTTGTGATAGTTATATACCTCTCTGTCTGTAGATGACAGGTCTATATGTTGTGATAGTTATATACCTCTCTGTCTGCAGATGACTGGTCTATATGTTGTGATAGTTACATACCTCTCTGTCTGTAGATGACTGGTCTATATGCTGTCTATAGATGACTGGTCTCTATGTTGTGATAGTAATATACCTCTCTCTGCATGTGACTGGTCTATATGTTGTGATAGTTATATACCTCTCTCTCTGTAGATGACTGGTCTATATGTTGTGATAGTTATATACCTCTCTCTCTGTAGATGACTGGTCGATATGTTGTGATAGTTATATACTCTCTCTCTGTAGATGACTGGTCTCTATGTTGTGATAGTAATATACCTCTCTCTGCATATGACTGGTCTCTATGTTGTGATAGTAATATACCTCTCTCTGCATATGACTGGTCTATATGTTGTGATAGTTATATACCTCTCTCTCTGTAGATGACTGGTCGATATGTTGTGATAGTTATATACCTCTCTCTGTAGATGACTGGTCTCTATGTTGTGATAGTAATATACCTCTCTCTGCATATGACTGGTCTCTATGTTGTGATAGTAATATACCTCTCTCTGCATATGACTGGTCTATATGTTGTGATAGTTATATACCTCTCTGCCTGTAGATGACTGGTCTATATATTGTGATAGTTATATACCTCTCTGTCTGTAGATGATTGGTCTATATGTTGTGATAGTTATATACCTCTCTGTCTGTAGATGACAGGTCTATATGTTGTGATAGTTATATACCTCTCTCTCTGTAGATGACTGGTCTCTATGTTGTGATTGTTATATACCTCTCTGTCTGTAGATGACTGGTCTATATGTTGTGATAGTTACATACCTCTCTGTCTGTAGATGACTGGTCTATATGATGTCTATAGATGACTGGTCTCTATGTTGTGATAGTAATATACCTCCCTCTGCATATGACTGGTCTATATGTTGTGATAGTTATATACCTTTCTGTCTATAGATGACTGTTCTATATGTTGTGATAGTTATATACCTCTTTCTGTAGTTGACTGGTCTATATGTTGTGATAGTAATATACCTCTCTGTCTGTAGATGACTGGTCTATATGTTGTGATTGTAATATACCTCTCTGTCTGTTGGTTGACTGGTCTATATGTTGTGATAGTTATATACCTCTCTGTCTGTAGATGACTGGTCTATATGTTGTGATAGTAAGATACCTCTCTGTATGTAGGTGACTGGTCTATATGTTGTGATAGTAAAATACCTCTCTGTCTGTAGATGACTGGTCTATATGTTGTCTGTAGATGATTGTTGTATATGTTGTGATTGTAATATACCTCTCTCTCTGTAGATGACTGGTCTATATGTTGTGATAGTTATATACCTCTCTGTCTGAAGATGACAGGTCTATATGTTGTGATAGTTATATACCTCTCTGTCTGTTGGTTGACTGGTCTATATGTTGTGATAGTTATATACCTCTCTGTCTGTAGATGACTGGTCTATATGTTGTGATAGTTATATACCTCTCTGTCTGTAGGTGACTGGTCTATATGTTGTGATAGTTATATACCTCTCTGTCTATAGATGACTGGTCTATATGTTGTGATAGTTATATACCTCTCTGTCTATAGGTGACTGGTCTATATGTTGTGATAGTTATATACCTCTCTGTCTGTAGGTGACTGGTCTATGTGTTGTGATAGTTATATACCTCTCTCTCTGTAGATGACTGGTCTATATGTTGTCTATAGATGACTGGTCTATACATTGAGATAGTAATATACCTCTCTGTCTGTAGATGACTGGTCTATACATTGTGATAGTTATATATCTCTCTGTCTGTAGGTGACTGGTCTATATGTTGTCTATAGATGACTGGTCTATATGTTGTGATAGTTATATACCTCTCTGTCTGTGGATGACTGGTGTAGATTTTGTGATAGTAATATACCTCTGTCTGTAGATGACTGGTCTATATGTTGTCTGTAGATGACTGGTCTATATGTTGTGATAGTTATATACCTCTCTCTGTAGATGACTGGTCTATATATTGTGATAGTTATACACCTCTCTGTCTATAGATGACTGGTCTATATGTTGTGATAGTAATATACCTCTCTGTCTGTAGATGACTGGTCTATATGTTGTGATAGTAATATACCTTTCTGTCTGTAGATGACTGGTCTGTATGTTGTGATAGTAATATACCTCTCTGTCTGTAGATGACTGGTCTGTATGTTGTGATAGTAATATACCTCTGTCTGTAGATGACTGGCCTATATGTTGTGATAGTTATATACCTCTCTGTCTGTTCATGACTGGTCTATATGTTGTGATAGTTATATACCTCTCTGTCTGTAGATGACTGGTCTATATGTTGTGATAGTTATATACCTCTCTGTCTGTAGGTGACTGGTCTATGTGTTGTGATAGTTATATACTCTCTCTGTAGATGACTGGTCTATATGTTGTCTATAGATGACTGGTCTATACATTGAGATAGTAATATACCTCTCTGTCTGTAGATGACTGGTCTATATGTTGTGATAGTAAGATACCTCTCTGTATGTAGGTGACAGGTCTATATGTTGTGATAGTTATATACCCTCTGTCTGCAGATGACTGGTCTATATGTTGTGATAGTTACATACCTCTCTGTCTGTAGATGACTGGTCTATATGTTGTGATAGTTATATACCTCTCTGTCTGTAGATGACAGGTCTATATGTTGTGATAGTTATATACCTCTCTGTCTGCAGATGACTGGTCTATATGTTGTGATAGTTACATACCTCTCTGTCTGTAGATGACTGGTCTATATGCTGTCTATAGATGACTGGTCTCTATGTTGTGATAGTAATATACCTCTCTCTGCATGTGACTGGTCTATATGTTGTGATAGTTATATACCTTTCTGGCTATAGATGACTGTTCTATATGTTGTGATAGTTATATACCTCTCTCTCTGTAGATGACTGGTCGATATGTTGTGATAGTTATATACCTCTCTCTGTAGATGACTGGTCTCTATGTTGTGATAGTAATATACCTCTCTGCATATGACTGGTCTATATGTTGTGATAGTAATATACCTCTCTCTGCATATGACTGGTCTATATGTTGTGATAGTTATATACCTTTCTGGCTATAGATGACTGTTCTATATGTTGTGATAGTTATATACCTCTCTCTCTGTAGATGACTGGTCTCTATGTTGTGATAGTAATATACCTCTCTCTGCATATGACTGGTCTATATGTTGTGATAGTTATATACCTCTCTCTCTGTAGATGACTGGTCGATATGTTGTGATAGTTATATACCTCTCTCTGTAGATGACTGGTCTCTATGTTGTGATAGTAATATACTCTCTCTGCATATGACTGGTCTATATGTTGTGATAGTAATATACCTCTCTCTGCATATGACTGGTCTATATGTTGTGATAGTTATATACCTCTCTGCGTGTAGATGACTGGTCTATATATTGTGATAGTTATATACCTCTCTGTCTGTAGATGACAGGTCTATATGTTGTGATAGTTATATACCTCTCTGTCTGTAGATGACTGGTCTATATGTTGTGATAGTTATATACCTCTCTGCCTGTAGATGACTGGTCTATATGTTGTGATAGTTATATACCTCTCTGCCTGTAGATGACTGGTCTATATGTTGTGATAGTTATATACCTCTCTCTCTGTAGATGACTGGTCTATATGTTGTGATAGTTATATACCTCTCTGCCTGTAGATGACTGGTCTATATGTTGTGATAGTTATATACCTCTCTGCTGTAGATGACTGGTCTATATGTTGTGATAGTTATATACCTCTCTGTCTGTAGATGACTGGTCTATATGTTGTGATAGTTATATACCTCTCTGCCTGTAGATGACTGGTCTATATGTTGTGATAGTTATATACCTCTCTGCCTGTAGATGACTGGTCTATATGTTGTGATAGTTATATACCTCTCTGCCTGTAGATGACTGGTCTATATGTTGTGATAGTTATATACCTCTCTCTGTAGATGACTGGTCTATATGTTGTGATAGTTATATACCTCTCTGTCTGTAGATGACAGGTCTATATGTTCCAAAAATTAAAATACTGCTCCCTGGACACAAAAGGTTAACATGATGTCCTTTATCATGATGTCCATGTGTAAAGACCTTTATCATGATGTCATTTATCATGATGTCCTTTATAATGATGTCTTTTATCATGGTGTCCATGTGTAAAGACCTTTATCATGATGTTCATGTGTAAAGACCTTTATCATGATGTCCATGTGTAAAGACCTTTATCATGATGTCCATGTGTAAAGACCTTTAGCATGATGTCCTTTATCATGATGTCCTTTATCATGATGCCCTTTATCATGATGTCCTTTATCATGATGTCCTTTATCATGGTGTTCATGTGTAAAGACCTTTATCATGATGTCCTTTATCATGGTGTCCATGTGTAAAGACCTTTATCATGATGTCCATGTGTAAAGACCTTTATCATGATGTCCTTTATCATGATGTCCATGTGTAAAGACCTTTATCATGATGTCCATGTGTAAAGACCTTTATCATGATGTCCATGTGTAAAGACCTTTATCATGATGTCCTTTATCATGATGTCCATGTGTAAAGACCTTTATCATGATGTCCATGTGTAAAGACCTTTATCATGATGTCCATGTGTAAAGACCTTTATCATGATGTCCATGTGTAAAGACCTTTATCATGATGTCCATGTGTAAAGACCTTTATCATGATGTCCATGTGTAAAGACCTTTATCATGATGTCCATGTGTAAAGACCTTTATCATGATGTCCATGTGTAAAGACCTTTATCATGATGTCCTTGTGTAAAGACCTTTATCATGATGTCCATGTGTAAAGACCTTTATCATGATGTCCTTGTGTAAAGACCTTTATCATGGTGTCCATGTGTAAAGACCTTTATCATGATGTCCTTTATCATGATGTCCTTGTGTAAAGACCTTTATCATGATGTCCTTTATCATGGTGTCCATGTGTAAAGACCTTTATCATGATGTCCATGTGTAAAGACCTTTATCATGGTGTCCATGTGTAAAGACCTTTATCATGATGTCCTTTATCATGATGTCCATGTGTAAAGACCTTTATCATGATGTCCATGTGTAAAGACCTTTATCATGATGTCCTTTATCATGGTGTCCATGTGTAAAGACCTTTATCATGATGTCCTTTATCATGATGTCCATGTGTAAAGACCTTTATCATGATGTCCATGTGTAAAGACCTTTATCATGATGTCCATGTGTAAAGACCTTTATCATGATGTCCTTTATCATGATGTCCATGTGTAAAGACCTTTATCATGATGTCCATGTGTAAAGACCTTTATCATGATGTCCATGTGTAAAGACCTTTATCATGATGTCCATGTGTAAAGACCTTTATCATGATGTCCATGTGTAAAGACCTTTATCATGATGTCCTTGTGTAAAGACCTTTATCATGGTGTCCATGTGTAAAGACCTTTATCATGATGTCCTTTATCATGATGTCCTTGTGTAAAGACCTTTATCATGATGTCCTTTATCATGGTGTCCATGTGTAAAGACCTTTATCATGATGTCCATGTGTAAAGACCTTTATCATGATGTCCTTTATCATGATGTCCATGTGTAAAGACCTTTATCATGATGTCCATGTGTAAAGACCTTTATCATGATGTCCATGTGTAAAGACCTTTATCATGATGTCCTTTATCATGATGTCCATGTGTAAAGACCTTTATCATGATGTCCATGTGTAAAGACCTTTATCATGATGTCCATGTGTAAAGACCTTTATCATGATGTCCATGTGTAAAGACCTTTATCATGATGTCCATGTGTAAAGACCTTTATCATGATGTCCATGTGTAAAGACCTTTATCATGATGTCCATGTGTAAAGACCTTTATAATGATGTCATTTATCATGATGTCCTTTATAATGATGTCCTTTATCATGGTGTCCATGTGTAAAGACCTTTATCATGATGTCCATGTTTAAAGACCTTTATCATGATGTCCATGTGTAAAGACCTTTATCATGATGTCCATATGTAAAGACCTTTATCATGATGTCCATGTGTAAAGACCTTTAGCATGATGTCCTTTATCATGATGTCCTTTATCATGATGCCCTTTATCATGATGTCCTTTATCATGATGTCCTTTATCATGGTGTTCATGTGTAAAGACCTTTATCATGATGTCCATGTGTAAAGACCTTTATCATGATGTATTTTATCATGATGTCCTTTATCATGATGTCCTTTATCATGGTGTCCATGTGTAAAGACCTTTATCATGATGTCCATGTGTAAAGACCTTTATCATGATGTCCTTTATCATGATGTCCATGTGTAAAGACCTTTATCATGATGTCCATGTGTAAAGACCTTTATCATGATGTCCATGTGTAAAGACCTTTATCATGATGTCCATGTGTAAAGACCTTTATCATGATGTCCTTGTGTAAAGACCTTTATCATGATGTCCATGTGTAAAGACCTTTATCATGATGTCCTTGTGTAAAGACCTTTATCATGGTGTCCATGTGTAAAGACCTTTATCATGATGTCCTTTATCATGATGTCCTTGTGTAAAGACCTTTATCATGATGTCCTTTATCATGGTGTCCATGTGTAAAGACCTTTATCATGATGTCCATGTGTAAAGACCTTTATCATGATGTCCATGTGTAAAGACCTTTATCATGATGTCCTTTATCATGATGTCCATGTGTAAAGACCTTTATCATGATGTCCATGTGTAAAGACCTTTATCATGATGTCCTTTATCATGATGTCCTTGTGTAAAGACCTTTATCATGATGTCCTTTATCATGGTGTCCATGTGTAAAGACCTTTATCATGATGTCCATGTGTAAAGACCTTTATCATGATGTCCATGTGTAAAGACCTTTATCATGATGTCCTTTATCATGATGTCCATGTGTAAAGACCTTTATCATGATGTCCATGTGTAAAGACCTTTATCATGATGTCCATGTGTAAAGACCTTTATCATGATGTCCATGTGTAAAGACCTTTATCATGATGTCCTTGTGTAAAGACCTTTATCATGATGTCCATGTGTAAAGACCTTTATCATGATGTCCTTGTGTAAAGACCTTTATCATGGTGTCCATGTGTAAAGACCTTTATCATGATGTCCTTTATCATGATGTCCTTGTGTAAAGACCTTTATCATGATGTCCTTTATCATGGTGTCCATGTGTAAAGACCTTTATCATGATGTCCATGTGTAAAGACCTTTATCATGATGTCCTTTATCATGATGTCCATGTGTAAAGACCTTTATCATGATGTCCATGTGTAAAGACCTTTATCATGATGTCCATGTGTAAAGACCTTTATCATGATGTCCTTTATCATGATGTCCATGTGTAAAGACCTTTATCATGATGTCCATGTGTAAAGACCTTTATCATGATGTCCATGTGTAAAGACCTTTATCATGATGTCCATGTGTAAAGACCTTTATCATGATGTCCATGTGTAAAGACCTTTATCATGATGTCCATGTGTAAAGACCTTTATCATGATGTCCATGTGTAAAGACCTTTATAATGATGTCATTTATCATGATGTCCTTTATAATGATGTCCTTTATCATGGTGTCCATGTGTACAGACCTTTATCATGATGTCCATGTTTAAAGACCTTTATCATGATGTCCATGTGTAAAGACCTTTATCATGATGTCCATATGTAAAGACCTTTATCATAATGTCCATGTGTAAAGACCTTTAGCATGATGTCCTTTATCATGATGTCCTTTATCATGATGCCCTTTATCATGATGTCCTTTATCATGATGTCCTTTATCATGGTGTTCATGTGTAAAGACCTTTATCATGATGTCCATGTGTAAAGACCTTTATCATGATGTATTTTATCATGATGTCCTTTATCATGATGTCCTTTATCATGGTGTCCATGTGTAAAGACCTTTATCATGATGTCCATGTGTAAAGACCTTTATCATGATGTCCTTTATCATGATGTCCATGTGTAAAGACCTTTATCATGATGTCCATGTGTAAAGACCTTTATCATGATGTCCATGTGTAAAGACCTTTATCATGATGTCCTTTATCATGATGTCCATGTGTAAAGACCTTTATCATGATGTCCATGTGTAAAGACCTTTATCATGATGTCCATGTGTAAAGACCTTTATCTTGATGTCCTTGTGTAAAGACCTTTATCATGATGTCCATGTGTAAAGACCTTTATCATGATGTCCTTGTGTAAAGACCTTTATCATGGTGTCCATGTGTAAAGACCTTTATCATGATGTCCTTTATCATGATGTCCTTGTGTAAAGACCTTTATCATGATGTCCTTTATCATGGTGTCCATGTGTAAAGTCCTTTATCATGATGTCCATGTGTAAAGACCTTTATCATGAAGTCCTTGTGTAAAGACCTTTATCATAATGTCCTTTATCATGACGTCCATGTGTAAAGACCTTTATCATGATGTCCTTTATCATGATGTCCATGTGTAAAGACCTTTATCATGATGTCCTTTATCATAATGTCCATGTGTAAAGACCTTTATCATGATGTCCATGTGTAAAGACCTTTATCATGATGTCCTTTATCATGATGTCCATGTGTGAAGACCTTTATCATGATGTCCATGTGCAAAGACCTTTATCATGATGTCCTTTATCATGGTGTCCATGTGTAAAGACCTTTATCATGATGTCCTTTATCATGATGTCCATGTGTAAAGACCTTTATCATGATGTCCATGTGTATCATGCCACTTCTACATCTAGTAATCAGAGCAGCTTCAAATCAAATGTTATTTGTCACATACACATGGTTAGCAGATGTTAATGCGAGTGTAGCGAAATGCTTGTGCTTCCTGTTCCGACAATGCAGTAATAGCCAACAAGTAATCTAACTAACAATTCCTAATCTACTGTCTTATACACAGTGTAAGGGGATAAAGAATATGTACATAAAGATATGAATGAGTGTTGGTGCAGAGCAGCATAGGCAAGATACAGTAGATGGTATCGAGTACAGTATATACATATGAGATGAGTATGTAAACAAAGTGGCATAGTTAAAGTGGCTAGTGATACATGTATTACATAAGGATGCAGTAGATGATAGAGTACAGTATATATGTATACATATGAGATGAATAATGTAGGGTATGTAAACATTATATTAGGTAGCATTGTTTAAAGTGGCTAGTGATATATTTTACATTCTTTCCCATCAATTCCCATTATTGAAGTGGCTGGAGTTGAGTCAGTGTGTTGGCAGCAGCCACTCAATGTTAGTGGTTGCTGTTTAACAGTCTGCTGGCCTTGAGATAGAAGCTGTTTTTCAGTCTCTCGGTCCCAGCTTTGATGCACCTGTACTGACCTCGCCTTCTGGATGATAGCGGGGTGAACAGGCAGTGGCTCGGGTGGGTGTTGTCCTTGATGATCTGTATGGCCTTCCTGTAACATCGGGTGGTGTAGGTGTCCTGGAGGGCAGGTAGTTTGCCCCGATGATGCATTGTGCAGACCTCACTACCCTCTGGAGAGCCTTACGGTTGTGGGCGGAGCAGTTGCCGTACCAGGCGGTAATACAGCCCGCCAGGATGCTCTCAATTGTGCATCTGTAGAAGTTTGTGAGTGTTTTTGGTGACAAGCTGAATTTCTTCAGCCTCCTGAGGTTGAAGAGGCGCTGCTGCGCCTTCTTCACGATGCTGTCTGTGTGAGTGGACCAATTTAGTTTGTCTGTGATGTGTATGCCGAGGAACTTACTACCCTCTCCACTACTGTTCCATCGATGTGGATAGGGGGTGTTCCCTCTGCTGTTTCCTGAAGTCCACAATCATCTCCTTAGTTTTGTTGACGTTGAGTTTGAGGTTATTGTCCTGACACCACACTCCGAAGGCCCTCACCTCCTCCCTGTAGGCCGTCTCGTCGTTGTTGGTAATCAAGCCTACCACTGTTGTGTCGTCCGCAAACTTGATGTTTGAGTTGGAGGCGTGCGTTGCCGCGCAGTCGTGGGTGAACAGGGAGTACAGGAGAGGGCTCAGAACGCACCCTTGTGGGGCCCCAGTGTTGAGGATCAGCGGGGTGGAGATGTTGTTGCCTACCCTCACCACCTGGTGGCGGCCCGTCAGGAAGTCCAGTACCCAGTTGCACAGGGAGAAAAAAAAAGTTATTTAGTCTGCCTGGGAGCAAGACATCCTGGTCCGTGACTGAGCTGGATTTCATCTTGTAGTCCGTGATTGACTGTAGACCCTGCCACATACCTCTTTTGTCTGAGCCGTTGAATTGAGATTCTACTTTGTCTCTATATAGATGCTTAGCTTGTTTGATAGCCTTACGGAGGGAATAGCTGCACTGTTTGTATTCGGTCATGTTACCAGTCACCTTGCTCTGATCTAAAGCAGTGGTTCGCGCTTTCAGTTTCACGCGAATGCTGCCATCAATCCACGGTTTCTGGTTAGGGAATTTTTAATCGTTGCTATGGGAACGACATCTTCAACGCACGTTCTAATGAACTCGCACACCGAATCAGCGTATTCGTCAATGTTGTTGCCTGACGCAATACGAAACATGTCCCAGTCCACGTGATGGAAGCAGTCTTGGAGTGTGGAATCAGCTTGGTCGGACCAGCGTTGGACAGACCTCAGCATTGGAGCTTCTTGTTTTAGTTTCTGTCTGTAGGCAGGGATCAGCAAAATGGAGTCGTGGTCAGCTTTTCCGAAAGGGGGCGGGGCAGGGCCTTATATGCGTCGCGGAAGTTAGAATAACAGTGATCCAAGGTTTTGCCAGCCCTGGTGGCGCAATCAATATGCTGATACATTTTAGGGAGTCTTGTTTTCAGATTAGCCTTGTTAAAATCCCCAGCAACAATGAATGCAGCCTCAGGATGTATGGATTCCAGTTTGCAAAGAGTCAAATAAAGTTCAGAGCTCGTTCAGAGCCATCGATGTGTCTGCTTGGGGGGAATATATACGGCTGTGATTATAATCGAAGAGAATTCTCTTGGTAGAGGAAATAGAAAGCAGTAGTCTTCATGCTTTCTATTTCAATACTACATACTGTATGGCTTTGGTTATACATAGTGTTTACAGTTTGATGCTGCCTTTTACATGCACTGAAACCCTGTCTAAAAACCCAATATTCAGATTAAAGGACCACTTTGGGTGTTTCAGAGTTCTTCCATTCTGTTTTAAAATACATTATGCTTATCATAAGACTTACATTGGGTTGACATTCAAACACCCTCCAGACACCAGATCTCAGCTTATGTTGTATCATTACACAGGTGCACCTTGTCACAGATGTCTCAAGTTTCGAGCAGTTGCAATGCTGACTGCAGGATTCTCCACCAGAGTTTTACCAGTGAATGTTATGTTCATTTCTCTACCAATACGCTGACTCCAACAATGTTTTAGACAATTTGGCGGTATGTCCAACTGGTCTCACAACCACATACCACGTATAACCCCGCCAGCCCAGGACCACCACATCCGGCTTCTTCACCTGGGGGGATCGTCTGGGGGGCTTTTGTGGGGAAAAACGAATTCTGATTGGCTGGGCCTGGTTCCCCAGTGGGTGCACCCTGCCCAGTCATGTTAAATCCATAGATTAGGGCCTCATGAATTGATTTCAATTGGCTGATTTCCTGATTTCCTTATTTGAACTGTAACTCAGTAAAATCGTTGAAATGGTTGCATGTTGCGATTCTATTATTGTTCAGTGTAGATTGTTTCACAATGTTTTTTATGAAGAACAGGTCTACTTGAACCTGAAAAGGAAACTTTCCTTGACAACAAGTGATGCGTCCATACAGGCTCTCCTTCTGTCATTGGCTGAACAGTGGATAAATCAAACTAAAATGACTTCACTGCAGCAGTGCATTGATTCTACATTTGTATGTTTTAATATTTTAAACATCACTTTAGTTGTAAATCAAGGTTCATTAATTAAATCAGTTTAATAACTGTTTGGAAACAGAAAACGGAAGCTGAATCTTTAATGAATTCAAAAAGCGTTAGGATTTGAAATCCCAACGTAACCCCAGATTTTAACCTTATAGTGAAAACTTGTGGATTTTATAAGAAGGAAATGGACCAACATGTGGTTGTAATGAACCCTTCTGTCCATCAGAGGGAGACTGTGGTCCTCCTGCCTCAACCTCAGTGTCCTCTCCAGTCTGCTGTGCTTCATTATCTCACCCTATAATTACACCTCTCCCTGGCAACAGGTGATACGTTGAGAACAACTCTGAATTTAATTTTCCTATTGGCTGAACTGAAACAGGAGAGTGATGGGACTTTCCAAACCAAGGCCTTTAAAAAGGGGAAGTGTCTGGTCTGAAGCCAGAGTTTTTCAGAATGAGGGTTGGAGGATGAGGGTTGGAGAATGAGGAAGAGTTTTTCAGGTCTCCTGTAGAATATAAACTGTTGCATTCAAGACATTGACCAAAAGGCATCATACTTTGAGTTGTAACATTTAAACTATAGCAGGTTTTGACCAATTAAATACTGACTGTAGTTCATTAACAATGCATTTGTCATCCAGGTTAATGGGTGCCAGAGAGAGCAGCCTGGGGCCTGTAGATGAGAGAGGACAGGCCTATAAAATGCACTCACATTTGATGCAACAGACAAGCATTTCTTTATTAATAATTAATTCAATTGCACATTACGTATTGGTGTATGTATTTAGGGTAGGCCTACCATGAATAGTGGGATGGAGCAGTGCAGTTATTTTTTAATAACCTGTAGCCTAAAGCTGGAAATGCCAGGTGATTTCCCAAACTGCCTCAGGCATATTTCTCTCAGGGTGGGAGGTGCAGAACGGCGTGCTCAGGTTGGGGTGTCGGGTTTGAGCCTGGAGGTAGGGAGGGGTCTCAGGGTACAGAGGCTCAGGGAGGACATGGTTCTAACGTAGGTTATTACAAAACGTTATCTTAAAGCTCGAGTCCTTAATTGTAACAATGACAAAGCGGCCACCCCACCTCTGTTATTATAAAAATCTGAGGGATTGACCTGGAGAAATGCAAACACTCAAATTCATAGACAGAGCTTTGATTGCAAGGACTGACCATCCAAATACAATGTTTGTTTACAATTACATTGTTTAAAAACAATAGAGTAAAACGAGTTCACATGTTGGGTTCTGATGGGGAATGACAGTTGAACTTCACTCTTGTGGTATTCCCACCTTCAGAATGTATTCACACCTTCAGAATGTATTCACACCTTCAGAATGTATTCACACCTTCAGAATGCATTCCCACCTTCAGAATGTATTCCCACCTTCAGAATGTATTCCCACCTTCAGAATGTATTACCACCTTCAGAATGTATTCACACCTTCAGAATGTATTCCCACCTTCAGAATGTATTCCCACCTTCAGAATGTATTCACACCTTCAGAATGTATTCACACCTTCAGAATGTATTCCCACCTTCAGAATGTATTCACACCTTCAGAATGTATTCACACCTCCAGAATGTATTCACACCTTCAGAATGTATTCAAACCTTCAGAATGTATTCCCACCTTCAGAATGTACTCCCACCTTCAGAATGTATTCACACCTTCAGAATGTATTCCCACCTTCAGAATGTATTCACACCTTCAGAATGTATTCACACCTTCAGAATGTATTCCCACCTTCAGAATGTATTCCCACCTTCAGAATGTATTCCCACCTTCAGAATGTATTCCCACCTTCAGAATGTATTCCCACCTTCAGAACGTATTCCCACCTTCAGAATGTATTCCCACCTTCAGAATGTATTCCCACCTTCAGAATGTATTCCCACCTTCAGAATTTATTCCCACCTCCAGAATGTATTCCCACCTTCAGAATGTATTCCCACCTTCAGAATGTATTCCCACCATCAGAATGTATTCCCACCATCAGAATGTATTCAAACCTTCAGAATGTATTCCCACCTTCAGAATGTACTCCCACCTTCAGAATGTATTCACACCTTCAGAATGTATTCCCACCTTCAGAATGTATTCCCACCTTCAGAATGTATTCCCACCTTCAGAATGTATTCCCACCTTCAGAATGTATTCCCACCTTCAGAATGTATTCCCACCTTCAGAATGTATTCTCACCTTCAGAATGTATTCACACCCTCAGAATGTATTCCCACCTTCAGAATGTATTACCACCTTCAGAATGTATTCACACCTTCAGAATGTATTCACACCTTCAGAATGTATTCACACCATCAGAATGTATTCACACCTTCAGAATGTATTCCCACCTTCAGAATGTATTCACATTCAGAATGTATTCACACCTTCAGAATGTATTCCCACCTTCAGAATGTATTCACACCTTCAGAATGTATTCACACCTTCAGAATATATTCACACCTTCAGAATGTATTCCCACCTTCAGAATGTATTCCACCTTCAGAATGTATTCACACCTTCAGAATGTATTCCCACCTTCAGAATGTATTCTCACCTTCAGAATGTATTCACACCTTCAGAATGTATTCCCACCTTCAGAATGTATTCCCACCATCAGAATGTATTCCCACCATCAGAATGTATTCCCACCTTCAGAATGTATTCCCACCTTCAGAATGTATTCACACTATCAGAATGTATTCCCACCTTCAGAATGTATTCCCACCTTCAGAATGAATTCAATCCTTCAGAATGTATTCCCACCTTCAGAATTTATTCACACCTTCAGAATGTATTCCCACCTTCAGAATGTATTCCCACCTTCAGAATGTATTCACACTATCAGAATGTATTCCCACCTTCAGAATTTATTCCCACCTTCAGAATGAATTCAATCCTTCAGAATGTATTCCCACCTTCAGAATTTATTCACACCTTCAGAATGTATTCCCACCTTCAGAATGTATTCCCACCTTCAAAATGTATTCCCACCTTCAGAATGTATTCCCACCTCCAGAATCTATTCACACCTTCAGAATGTATTCCCACCTTCAGAATGTATTCCCACCATCAGAATGTATTCCCACCATCAGAATGTATTCCCACCTTCAGAATGTATTCCCACCTTCAGAATGTATTCACACCTTCAGAATGTATTCCCACCTTCAGAATGTATTCCCACCTTCAGAATGTATTCACAGCCTCAGAATGTATTCCCACCTTCAGAATGTATTCACACCTTCAGAATGTATTCAAACCTTCAGAATGTATTCCCACCTTCAGAATGTACTCCCACCATCAGAATGTATTCCCACCATCAGAATGTATTCCCACCTTCAGAATGTATTCCCACCTTCAGAATGTATTCACACTATCAGAATGTATTCCCACCTTCAGAATGTATTCCCACCTTCAGAATGAATTCAATCCTTCAGAATGTATTCCCACCTTCAGAATTTATTCACACCTTCAGAATGTATTCCCACCTTCAGAATGTATTCCCACCTTCAGAATGTATTCACACTATCAGAATGTATTCCCACTTTCAGAATTTATTCCCACCTTCAGAATGAATTCAATCCTTCAGAATGTATTCCCACCTTCAGAATTTATTCACACCTTCAGAATGTATTCCCACCTTCAGAATGTATTCCCACCTTCAAAATGTATTCCCACCTTCAGAATGTATTCCCACCTTCAGAATGTATTCTCACCTTCAGAATGTATTCACACCTTCAGAATGTATTCCCACCTTCAGAATGTATTCCCACCATCAGAATGTATTCCCACCTTCAGAATGTATTCCCACCTTCAGAATGTATTCACACTATCAGAATGTATTCCCACCTTCAGAATGTATTCCCACCTTCAGAATGAATTCAATCCTTCAGAATGTATTCCCACCTTCAGAATTTATTCACACCTTCAGAATGTATTCCCACCTTCAGAATGTATTCCCACCTTCAGAATGTATTCCCACCTTCAGAATGTATTCACACTATCAGAATGTATTCCCACCTTCAGAATGTATTCCCACCTTCAGAATGAATTCAATCCTTCAGAATGTATTCCCACCTTCAGAATTTATTCACACCTTCAGAATGTATTCCCACCTTCAGAATGTATTCCCACCTTCAGAATGTATTCCCACCTTCAGAATGTATTCCCACCTTCACAATGTATTCCCACCTTCAGAATGTATTCCCACCTTCAGAATGTATTCACACTATCAGAATGTATTCCCACCTTCAGAATGTATTCCCACCTTCAGAATGAATTCAATACCTTCAGAATGTATTCCCACCTTCAGAATGTATTCCCACCTTCAGAATGTATTCCCACCTTCAGAATGTATTCCCACCTTCAGAATGTATTCACAGCCTCAGAATGTATTCCCACCTTCAGAATGTATTCCCACCTTCAGAATGTATTCCCACCTTCAGAATGAATTCCCACCTCGAGTAGTACCTTGTGTTGTGTCAGTATCTGTCGTGTCAGTATCTGTTGTGTCAGTGTCTGTTGTGTCAGTACCTGTCGTGTAGTACCTGTCGTGTAGTACCTGTCGTGTCAGTATCTGTTGTGTCAGTACCTGTCGTGTACTACCTGTTGTGTCAGTACCTGTCGTGTAGTACCTGTCGTGTAGTACCTGTCGTGTCAGTATCTGTTGTGTCAGTACCTGTCGTGTACTACCTGTTGTGTCAGTACCTGTCGTGTCAGTATCTGTCGTGTCAGTACCTGTCGTGTCAGTACCTGTCGTGTCAGTACCTGTCGTGTCAGTACCTGTCGTGTCAGTATCTGTCGTGTCAGTATCTGTCGTGTCAGTACCTGCCGTGTCAGTACCTGCCGTGTCAGTACCTGTCGTGTCAGTACCTGTTGTGTAGTACCTGTCGTGTCAGTATCTGTCGTGTAGTACCTGTCGTGTAGTACCTGTCGTGTCAGTACCTGTCGTGTCAGTACCTGTCGTGTCAGTATCTGTCGTGTCAGTATCTGTCGTGTCAGTATCTGTCGTGTCAGTATCTGTCGTGTCAGTATCTGTCGTGTCAGTATCTGTTGTGTCAGTACCTGTCGTGTCAGTATCTGTCGTGTAGTACCTGTCGTGTAGTACCTGTCGTGTCAGTACCTGTCGTGTCAGTACCTGTCGTGTCAGTACCTGTCGTGTCAGTATCTGTCGTGTCAGTATCTGTCGTGTCAGTATCTGTCGTGTCAGTATCTGTTGTGTCAGTATCTGTCGTGTAGTACCTGTCGTGTCAGTACCTGTCGTGTCAGTACCTGTCGTGTCAGTACCTGTCGCGTCAGTATCTGTCGCGTCAGTACCTGTCGCGGCAGTACCTGTCGTGTTATCTGCTCACCTTAATAGGACTAATCTGGATGTTAGACATTGGTCTCAAAATAATTGTTTTAATAAAATAAGGAAACAACCTCTGAGTGTTTAGTGACCTCAGTGTCATGTGACCTCATTGTTATGTGCCCCAGCATGAGGAAGCCAGAGAGAAGACAAACACACGCTGCAAAACTGCAATATTAAATCAGTGTTTCATCCAACTATTCAGGGTAGGCCGACCTTACATACATACAGTTACACCCAGTGTCACCCAGTACCGTTAATGAATTAAGAAACGCCTCTCTGTTCCATAAAATGCTGGGGCCTGTCCTCTGTCATCTACAGTCCCCAGGCTGCTCTCTCTGGCACCCATTAACCTGGATGAGAAATGTATTGTTGATGAACTACAGGCAGTATTTAATTGGTCAAAACCTGCCCTATTTGAAATGTTACAACTCAAAGTGTGATGCCCTTTGGTCAATGTCTTGAATGTATTGGTCTAAATCTCAGTTCTCCACTGTCCTGCCGGTTTCACATTGTTCCATGACAGTGGTATGTGTTCCTCAATGACAGGAGCTGTGCAGCCCCTACTCTGACACCACTAGTGTTTCTACTCAGCAGTCACTTCTTCTTCATTCCAACCCTCATTCCGTGTCCAGACCAGAGACCTGCTTGTTTACACTTCCCCTATTCAAAGGCCGTGGTTTGGAAAGTCCCATCACGCTTGTTGTTGCCAGGGAGAGGTGTAATCCTATTGAACAGGGTGAGTGACTGTAACACAGCAGACCGTGAACACTGAGGCTGAGGCAGGATGACCACAATCTCCCCTGATGGACACAAAGGTCCGTTACAAATACATGTGTTGTCCACGTTATACCATATCAGGATTAGGGTTCAAATCTGGAGGTCTATTGGGATTTTACAAGGGGATCATTTCTAATACACTACCTGCTGTTATCATCCCTGTTTAATGGTTAATACACTGATTTACTGAATGAACCTTGACCTCCTCGTCTCCCATAACAGCCTCTGCAGCTGTTTATCAACTCTGTGATCCACAACACCAATGTGACTGACCCGGTATCAAACCCTGGTTGAGACCGATGACTTGTGTTATCTTCCAGAGATGATGCATTGGCTTTAGCTCAGTGGGTTAACATGGTATTTTAAATCACAATACACATGAAAATACAATATACACATTAAGCTACATATCCATAAACACTTTAAAATACACATTATTGAACAATACCTGCAAAGCAGAATCATAATCTTCACACACACACACACACACACACACACACTTGGTCATTGTTTTACCAAAAATAATTTCACATTTGAGGTGAAATTGTACTTAAAGTTGACAATATTGTAAATATTACAAAGAAACAATATTATAAAGGTCCGTGTTTATTACATTCATTATTTGATTTACAGTTCAGCTGAATGCTACTTCTACTACCAGTACACAGAGAAACCTTCAGTAGTCTGTATATGAGGACTACAAGTTTCTTCATATTCTTCCCTTGTGTCACAAATGTCTCACTCAAATCAAAGCTTTCTCATCAGTTACTAGGGGGAGCGTGTAGTTCCAGCTGGGACACCGATGGGACTACACTCAGGTCTCTGCCTAGTAACTGGTGAGAAAGCTGTCTTCCTTTTTCTATTGGTTCAGAATTATAAAATGGAACTTCAGAAGGTTCAGGACTTTTCTAGACTGGTTTATCTGGCCAAACTGGCTTTCTATGGTTTAATGGTCAATGCTCTCTCTATCTACTTAGTAGTTCATGATGCCTTTATTCATTACCATTATTCATTACCTTTATTCATTACCTATATTCATTACCTTTATTCAGTACCTTTATTCAGTACCTTTATTCAGTACCTTTATTCAGTACCTTTATTCAGTACCTTTATTCAGTACCTTTATTCAGTACCTTTATTCAGTACCTTTATTCAGTACCTTTATTCAGTACCTTTATTCATTACCTTTATTCAGTACCTATATTCAGTACCTCCTACTTCTACTATCAGTTCACAGAGAATAGTTCAGTAGTCTTTATATGAGGACTACAAGCTTCTTCCTATCTTTCTCTTGTGCCACAAATGTCTCATTCATAGAAATTAGAGATTAAACACTCAACCGCAAATCTGTTGTTCGAGCTGTTAGAGTGTTTTCAGCAGGTTGTTTAACTCTGTGGTCTGAGATGTGAAGTGGACCAGTCACAGGGATTCACTGTAAAAATGGTCCCAAAGTCTGCTCTTTGGGGGCCTTTAACAGTTTGGGAGTGTTTTATTTTCTGTCAAGTGATATCATACTGTCACCTGTAAAATTTGCTGGAAGCTCTACACATATTTACAACTGACTGCCAGTACCTGTCATGTTATCTGTTCATCTCAATACCATGCTAATCTGCTGAGGTAGACTGCATTAGCTTTAGGAGCCAAGTCATCAGGTCTCAGCCAACCAGGGCTGATACTGGGCCAGTCACACTGGTGCTGTGACCCTGAGTGAAATGTCGTAGAGAATGTGGTTCAGTCGACTACAGTGAACTTCTTGTAATTTATTTGTTTACAATCAATCTAGAACATAATACAATATATCTCTGTGTACTTAATCTGGATAGGAAGATTCTCAAAGCCTAAACAGAAATGTGGGTGACGGTGTCTACCTAGTTACAGCTGAGTAAGGATGAAACAAGTGACCTGATTGGTCCTATTGTTCAGGAAGCTGCTGCACTTAGAGAAACAAGTTGAATCCCTCCAGTGAAGGTTCACACCAGTCAGAAGGTAACTAACTGTACAGTACAGTCCTCCTGAATGTCTCTCTGTTGTCTGAACATGAAGACCTCTATGATTGTCCTCATCATCTGCTGTCAGGTGTATGCAGAAGACAAAGGTAAGTAGATAGTGTTCAGTTGATGAGGGAATTAAAATATATTATATAAACAAAAACGTGTTTCAAGAGCTTGTAATGTTTAAAATGGAAAATATTGACCACTTTGACTGAAATTAACACATTAGTGAAACTCCTTGGTTAGGGACTATTGATGCACCAGTTTGTTACAGGTTATTGTTAGACCAGGATGGTGTTTGGGTTGTAGGGTAAGACCAGGGACATGATGATGTTTGGGTTATAGGGTTAGACCAGGATGGTGTTTGGGTTATAGGGTTAGACCAGGATGGTGTTTGGGTTATAGGGTTAGACCAGGATGGTGTTTGGGTTATAGGGTTAAACCAGGATGGTGTTTGGGTTATAGGGTTAAACCAGGATGGTGTTTGGGTTATAGGGTTAGACCAGGATGGTGTTTGGGTTATAGGGTTAGACCAGGGACAGAATTGTGTTTGGTTTATCGGGTTAGACCAGGGACAGGATGGTGTTTGGGTTATAGGGTTAGACCAGGGACAGGATGGTGTTTGGTTTATCGGGTTAGACCAGGGACAGGATGGTGTTTGGGTTATCGGGTTAGACCAGGGACAGGATGGTGTTTGGTTTATGGTGTTTGGGTATAGGGTTAGACCAGGGACAGGATGGTCTTTGGGTTATCGGTTTAGACCAGGGACAGGATGGTGTTTGGGTTATAGGGTTAGACCAGGATGGTGTTTGGGTTATAGGGTTAGACCAGGGACAGGATGGTGTTTGGGTTATAGGGTTAGACCAGGATGGTGTTTGGGTTATAGGGTTAGACCAGGATGGTGTTTGGGTTATAGGGTTAGACCAGGGACAGGATGGTGTTTGGGTTATAGGGTTAGACCAGGGACAGGATGGTGTTTGGGTTACAGGGTTAGACCAGGATGGTGTTTGGGTTATAGGGTTAGACCAGGGACAGGATGGTGTTTAGGTTATAGGGTTAGACCAGGATGGTGTTTGGGTTATAGGGTTAGACCAGGATGGTGTTTGGGTTATAGGGTTAGACCAGGGACAGGATGGTGTTTGGGTTACAGGGTTAGACCAGGATGGTGTTTGGGTTATAGGGTTAGACCAGGATGGTGTTTGGGTTATAGGGTTAGACCAGGATGGTGTTTGGGTTATAGGGTTAGACCAGGATGGTGTTTGGGTTATAGGGTTAGACCAGGATGGTGTTTGGGTTATAGGGTTAGACCAGGATGGTGTTTGGGTTATAGGGTTAGACCAGGATGGTGTTTGGGTTATAGGGTTAGACCAGGATGGTGTTTGGGTTATAGGGTTAGACCAGGATGGTGTTTGGGTTATAGGGTTAGACCAGGATGGTGTTTGGGTTATAGGGTTAGACCAGGATGGTGTTTGGGTTATAGGGTTAGACCAGGATGGTGTTTGGGTTATAGGGTTAGACCAGGATGGTGTTTGGGTTATAGGGTTAAACCAGGGACAGGATGGTGTTTGGGTTACAGGGTTAGACCAGGGACAGGATGGTGTTTGGGTTATAGGTTGTAGGGTTAGGTGTTAGTTAGTGGCTAGTTAACTGTGTCTTGATAGTTAGTTGAACATGTTAAACCACCTGTAGTGGTCTGTACAAATACAGTATTACCACATTATTCTGCCACTAATTCAAACCCTGAAGGGTTAAAAGGATGTGTTCATGTTGGTAAAGCAGGACAGTAAAATGTTATTAAATAATGTGCCTGAACATCACAACGATGATCTTCCAGATGTAATGTACTAACAGGTTCATTTGGTTCTTTTCTCAGTTCTGCATATTGATTTACATTTTACTGGATGCAGTGATTCAGATGGAGTGGATATGTTTGGACTGGATGGTGAAGAGTTGTGGTACGCAGACTTCAACAAAAAGGAGGGAGTGGTGGCTCTGCCTCCGTTTGTAGATCAGATGAGCTTCCCTGGATTTTATGAACACGCTGTAGGTAATCAGGGGATATGCAAAGGAAACCTGGCCACATTTATAAAAGCTTACAAGAACCCACCAGAGACAATAGGTAAGAGAGAAAGTAATCTGGAGTGAATGAATGAATAGGATCCAAGCAGTAAAATAGTCACCTCACTGTAACCTCTTATATGTTGTATTGTCTGTGTTATAGAGCTCCACATATGATCAGTGTTACAGCCTTTTAATATTACTACAACAAGCCGGATCAATGGTCCACTACACTTATAGACTAACATCATGTGACCTAATGGCAGATGTAACATTGTTTTAGCCCAACACAATGACAACACAACAAGGAAGAATGAATGTGATATTAAATGTGTTCCCACAGACCCTCCTCACAGCAGCATCTACCCCAGGGATGATGTGGAACTGGGGGTGGGGAACACCCTCATCTGCCACGTCAGTGGGTTCTTCCCTCCACCTGTCAGAGTCAGGTGGACCAGGAACAATCAGAATGTAACTGAGGGAGGGCGTATCAGCACCCCCTACCCCAACACTGATGTCACCTTCAACCAGTTCTCCAGTCTGAGCTTCACCCCAGAGGAGGGAGACATCTATGGCTGTACTGTGGAGCACAAGGCCCTTTCTGAGCCCCTGACACGGATCTGGGGTGAGAAGACACAATCACATAACATTTAGCCTGCATTACTTTTGACTTCTTCTGAATATTTCAGTGTCACAGTGTGTGTGTGTGTGTGTGTGTGTGTGTGTGTGTGTGTGTGTGTGTGTGTGTGTGTGTCCACAGAACCTGAGGTGAGCCAGCCCAGTGTGGGTCCTGCTGTGTTCTGTGGTGTGGGTCTGACTCTGGGGCTGCTGGGAGTTGCTACCGGAACATTCTTCCTCATCAAAGGGAACCAGTGCAACTGAGACTACAGCTGTCAGAGCGTCACAGTTAAATCTGTATAAATATAGAGTAGAGATAGTAGTACTTTATTGATCCCAACTTGGGAAATAGTTTTAGAACTCAGCATCATCAAAAAATTGCAACGACAAGACCAATGACAAACACATGTTAAAGACACATAATAAGACACTGAACCTCTCAGTGGGAAAAATGAACCTACCACCGAAGCTGCTCTGTGTTGCATTACAGTGATGTGGAGTGGGTGGGTGACATTTTTGATGATCGTGTGACCCTTGGCCTGCATCCTTTGTATGAGCTTGCTTTCTGTATGATTTTGTCAAGCTTGTTTAGGTCATCATTTGCTACGTTTCTTTTCCATCACACATTGGTATAAGTAAACACACTAGCCACTAACTATACAGCTGTAGAACATGCGAAGAGGACTTTGCTATCATTTAAAGTATCTTTCTACTGTTAAAACGGATTATTTAGACTGTAGATGACAGAGCCTTTTAAGCCTCCTTATGAGAGGTTAAACTGCAGATAATTTGAAGGGGAGATGTATGTACATGGTATATTAAACTAGTCCCTGCTGCTCAGGGGGATTAGCCAAATGGATGTACGTCTGGGATACGGGTTGACCCCCGGTTTGAGTTGTAGTTGGTGTTTGTGTTTCATTTTTCCCTTTGTAACCTTTACATCTTTATTAAAGCTTATTAGCCCTGAAACTCCTAGTCTGTGTCTTCTGGTTCCACTGCCACACGTGACCCCCCCCCCCCCCCACCTACTTATGGTGTGCCACAGCACATTCTATTGGGTGTTTGTTTACAGACAAACTGACTTCCCTGATAGTTTTAATATACTACAAACTCTGTAATGTACAACTAATGACTAAAATAACAATTCTAAAACCAGCCAAGCACTGCCTGGCATAGTTCCACAAGGGGACAACTTGAGAAAGACAGGGCAGAGAAACTACTGGCAATAGTAGCCTTTGTTTTGCATGATGCCTTTATGATAGCAAAAGCTCAAACCATATGACAAATGGTGCAAACATTGAGATAAAGCATAGGCATTAAAATATTGTTATAAAATAATATTTTCTTAGAATACTGATGATGATATTTTCAATTTAGCATTTTAATGTTTAACCTTTAAACATTTGTATTACAAAAGTGTAATTATTACCATACAATTCAGATAAAGCACTTCTGCTACCGTAGGAATAAATAAACTTGAATTTATGCAGAATTGATTGGCCAGATTCTCTTTCAACAACAGAAACCTGCACACCTCAGACCAGCAACTCAAAAGGTGGCGAGGTTAGGTAGTCATGTAGGGAGGACTGTAATCAATGTTTGGACTGTAAGATATTATTTACTCATAAAGATGTACTTTGATTGATTCTATTATGCTAGGCAAGCTCAATCAAGCTCAACTAATGTATGGAAAGAAGAGAAATACTTTTTGAACCCAGGTCTGCCGCAAACAGACAAAGATAGTGGTCTACAAGTGTGTCCTCCTGTGAAAGTGCCCCTGAAAAAAATATGTATTTTTAATTGTTATATATTGAATAGTATTTCTCATTGTATTTTACATAACAAGTATAAATACATCTTTTGTTATGTTTCTTAATTTCTTTTGTTTTATTTGTTTTGAATTTTGTCACCAGATGTGGATCCCCTATCATAGTGATATTGAAAAGTTTGATACAATTTAGTGAATGTTGAAAATAGTCATGATATTTAAGATCATCTTGTAGGGTCTTCCTGGTAACATGTGACGCTGTGTGTCAGCAGCAGAGGACTGGCCCATTTCCTCAACAGTTAATTCCTTTCCCTCTGAACTGCTGTCTTTAGTTGACTGTCACTCAGCAGAGGAACATGTCGATGCCAATTGCCTTCTACATTTGCCTGACCTTGATTTTGTTCATATTCTCTGGAACAGGTAAATTGAGAACACATTTTTGTTGTTGTTGATCATGCTTTAAATCATGTCTCAGGTAGAATCATGGACAGTGACATTTAGATCACACAGGGGGTATTTTGTGTAGCAAAGACATAGTAAATCAGAGCTTTTGCATAAACATATTTTAAGTAATTCTGTAATATTCTTCTCGACTCTGACAGTGTATAGTATGTGATAGTAGAATGGTACTTGCATTAAGAGTAAACCAGACACAAGTTAAATAATGCATGTAAGCCTAGTACATATCAACAAAGCATCCATTACACACTTGGCAAATAGCATGACATCTTTTAAAATCTTCATAATAAGCTTCTATTTATTGAAGGTTGTTTTGTAGAAACGTCTTTCAGCAGATAGACACACTATATTGTCAAATATTGTATAGTGGAATACAACATGTTTTGTGTAAATGAGTATAGATTGTGACATGATTCCTTTTAAAAATATAAAAAAAATAAAAAAGTTTATAAAATACCACATTTAACATCATGTTATAACTATATGGAATATTGAATGTGTCTTTTAATCAGACAAAACATTGACCTGTATTCATGTTTTCCTTTCAGATGGATATTTTCATCATCGGTTGGCACAGTGTCGATACTCCTCAAAGGACCTGCATGGTATAGAGTATATAGACTCTTATGTTTTCAATAAGGCTGAATATGTCAGATTCAACAGCACTGTGGGGAGGTATGTTGGATACACTGAACTTGGTATGAAGAATGCAAACGCATGGAACAGTGATGCTGGGTTCCTGGGTCAAGAGCAGGCGGAGCTGGAGCGTTACTGTAAGCATAACGCTGATCTCCACTACAGAGCCATACTGGACAAGACAGGTGAGCAGGGCTCCTTAACACCACTTACAGGCCTCTGACTGAGCAAGTCAAGACCATTACTTTATTTTATTCATGATAAATGTTATATAGAGATCTGTCTGATGAAGATGATGGTGGAGATTCAGGGATAAATGAAGTTATATATCCAGTCTAAAGGTACACACTTAATAACGACACGATTGTTATCTAACGTGGATGGATGAATAACATGGTTTTTCTTGAATAGATTTATAGCTGGAACTGTATTTAGAACACTGAGCAACCTTGTCAGCTCGGGGATTTGACCTTGCAACCTTCCGGTTACTAGTCCAACACTCTAACCACTAGGCTACCTGCCACTCCATTAGAGTATGACTAGTCAGCTATGTATCAACAGTTCAGTCCTGATCATCTATTGTATGTACATTCCAGCTCATCTCTCTAATGAAGTCTAATTTATAAAGCACAGCGATGGTTCAATGATATCAGAACTATGGACTAGATGTTATGCATCCTATCATATATAGTGTATAATATAACAATGATATAACTATGCTGACAAATGTTTTGTTTCCTCCATTAGTTGAGCCCCATGTCAGACTGAGCTCAGTGACTCCCCCAGTGGCAGACACCCTGCCATGCTGATGTGCAGCGCCTATGACTTCTACCCCAAACAAATCAGAGTGACCTGGCTGAGGGACGGACGTGAGGTGAAATCTGATGTGACCTCCACTGAGGAGCTGGCTAACGGGGACTGGTACTACCAGATCCACTCCCACCTGGAGTACACACCCAAGTCTGGAGAGAAGATCTCCTGTATGGTGGAGCACATCAGCCTCACTGAGCCCATGATGTATCACTGGGGTAAGGGGCGATAGTGGGGTAATGGGGCGATAGTGGGGTAAGACTGTGAGTGGGGTAACGGTGTGTGAGAGTGGGGTAATTGTGTGAGAGTGGGGTAATTGTGTGAGAGTGGGGTAACGGTGTGTGAGAGTGGGGTAATGGTGTGTGAGAGTGGGGTAACGGTGTGTGAGAGTTGGGTAATGGTGTGTGAGAGTGGGGTAGTTGTGTGAGAGTGGGGTAATTGTGTGAGAGTGGGGTAACAGTGTCTGAGAGTGGGATAACGGTGTGTGAGAGTGGGGTAATTGTGTGAGAGTAGGTTCATGGGGTGTGAGGTAATGGTGGTACACAGACTATGTTGTGTGTGTTGTGTATTTAATAGAAATACTGTTATTGAATCACAGTAATATTGTTGTTGAAATGATCCTTTCTCTCTGACAGACCCGTCCCTGCCTGAGGCTGAGAGGAATAAGATAGCGATCGGTGCATCTGGTCTGGTGCTGGGAACCATCTTAGCATTAGCAGGACTGATCTACTACAAGAAGAAGTCTTCTGGTGAGGTCATCAGTGTGTAGAAAACATAGATATACAGTGGGGCAAAAAGTATTTAGTCAGCCACCAATTGTGCAAGTTCTCCCACTTAAAAAGATGAGGCCTGTAATTTTCATCATAGCTACACTTCAACTATGACAGACAAAATGAGAAGAAAAATCCAGAAAATCACATTGTAGGATTTTAATTAATTAATTTGCAAATGATGGTGGAAAATAAGTATTTGGTCAATAACAAAAGTGTATACAATACTTTGTTATTGTAATAGTGTAATAGTAATAGAGAGAACAGAGAGAGAGAGTGCAGAGAGAGAGAGTGCAGAGAGAGAGAGTGCAGAGAGAGAGAGTGCAGAGAGAGAGAGTGCAGAGAGAGAGAGTGCAGAGATAGAGCTGAGAGAGAGTGCAGAGAGAGAGAGTGCAGAGATAGAGAGAGCAGAGGGAGAGAGAGCAGAGGGAGAGAGTGCAGAGAGAGAGTGCAGAGAGAGAGAGTGCAGAGAGAGAGAGTGCAGAGAGAGAGAGAGTGCAGAGAGAGAGAGTGCAGAGAGAGAGAGCAGAGAGAGAGAGCAGAGAGAGAGCAGAGAGAGATTGCAGAGAGAGAGTGCAGAGAGAGAGAGCAGAGAGAGCAGAAAGCAGAGAGAGAGAGAGAGTGCAGAGAGAGAGAGAGTGCAGAGAGAAAGCAGAGAGAGCAGAAAGCAGAGAGAGCAGAAAGCAGAGAGAGCAATAGTAATAGTGTAATAGTATAGAACAGCATATGGGATTGTGTTCATCAACATGTGAATGTTATAATGATTCATATTCTCTCTCTCTGTCTCTCTCTCTCTCTGTCTCTCTCTCTCCTATAACAGGGGTGCTCTAGTAGCAACAAGGTGAGACTCTATTCTGCTGAAAGACCAGTTACAATGGCTCATGTTAAATATGTCATTATAGTCATTTGTCTCACTTCGAATACCTGCTTACTATATTTTCACATTTGAAGGTACATTGGTGTATCTGCTGCAGAAATTGATCCCAAATGAGATTTTCTTGCTTGTTATGAATCATTGTTCCTGAAAGGACGTCTACTGCTGTTTAACTGAATATTCATCAATACTTTCCTAATGAATCATATTGTTGCTAACATATTATCCTCACACCTTTCATTATTAATCCATGAACAACTTTAGGCTTGATAGTATTTAGACAGTTAGTGCTGAGAATGCTGTAATTAGTTGTTTATTTACCTAATAGGTGTGGTAGAGAACTGCTTCAACTGACCTACTATAACACTGTAAGTTATTATGAGTGGGCAGCACATACAACAGTCCACTGTGCTGGGGGTTCTTTACTCAGCTTTACTGTTGTGTCTTTTTCACCAACAAATAAGACACTTGTTCTCAAAGGAACAAAAGACAAAGGAATATGTTCAGTAAATGGTGAACATATTGTGTGTGGTAATACTGCTGTTTTGAGAAGGAGTAAAACGCTGGTTAGTGAGATTAGAAAATAGCTTCAGTCTATTTTCATTTCTTCATGTTTTTAGACTAAATGTCCCCCTGTACTGACATCACACCCCTGTACTGACATCACACCCCTGTCATCACACCCTGTACTGACATCACACCCTGTACTGACATCACACCCCTGTCCTGACAGCACATCCCTGTCCTGACATCACACCCCTGTCCTGACATCACACCCCTGTCCTGACATCACACCCCTGTACTGACATCACACCCCTGTACTGACATCACACCCCTGTCCTGACATCACACCCCTGTCCTGACATCACACCCCTGTACTGACATCACACCCCTGTACTGACATCACACCCCTGTACTGACATCACAGCCCTGTACTGACATCACACCCCTGTCCTGACATCACACCCCTGTACTGACATCACATCTTGTACTGACATCACACCCCTGTCCTGACATCACACCCCTGTACTGACAGCACACCCCTGTCCTGACATCACACCCCTGTCCTGACATCACACCCCTGTACTGACATCACACCCCTGTCCTGACATCACACCCCTGTACTGACATCACACCCCTGTCCTGTCATCACACCCCTGTCCTGACATCACACCCCTGTAATGACATCACACCCCTGTACTGACATCACACCCCTGTACTGACATCACACCCCTGTACTGACATCACACCCCTGTACTGACATCACACCCCTGTACTGACATCACACCCTGCACTGACATCACACCTCTGTCCTGACATCACACCCCTGTACTGACATCACACCCCTGTCATCACACCCCTGTCCTGTACTGACATCACACCCCTGTCCTGTACTGACATCACACCCCTGTCCTGACATCACACCCCTGGCCTGACATCACACCCCTGTCCTGACATCACACCCCCTGTACTGACATCACACCCCTGTCCAGACATCACACCCCTGTACTGACATCACACCCCTGTACTAACATCACACCCCTGTCATCACACCCCTGCCCTGACATCACACCCCTGTCCTGACATCACACCCCTGTCCTGACATCACACCCCTGTACTGACATCACACCCCTGTCCTGACATCACATCCCTGTACTGACATCACACCCCTGTACTGACATCACACCCCTGTCATCACACCCCTGTCCTGTACTGACATCACACCCCTGTCCTGTACTGACATCACACCCCTGTCCTGACATCACACCCCTGTCCTGACATCACACCCCTGTCCTGACATCACACCCCTGTCCAGACATCACACCCCTGTACTGACATCACACCCCTGTACTGACATCACACCCCTGTACTAACATCACACCCCTGTCATCACACCCCTGTCCTGACATCACACCCCTGTCCTGACATCACACCCCTGTCCTGACATCACACCCCTGTCCTGACATCACACCCCTGTCCTGACATCACACCCCTGTACTGACATCACACCCCTGTACTGACATCACACACCTGTACTGACATCACACCCCTGTCATCACACCCCTGTCCTGACATCACACCCCTGTCCTGACATCACACCCCTCTCCTGACATGACACCCCTGTACTGACATCACACCCCTGTACTGACATCAACCTCCTTCATGTCTCATTGATAAGATTTTATATGGTTGATTTCAGCTCCTTCATTTTCTGCTCTGTCATTGTTGTGGTTTCAGGTCTCCTATTTAACTGGGACATATTTTACAATAAACCATTATGATTCAGTGTCTCTGTTTACTATGGTTTGGTTTGATGTTTTCCTGGTATCTGAGGTAAAATGACGGTGACCTTGAACATGTCGTGTATCGGTCACTTCCCTGTGGTTGGTGTGACGTTCTTGTTCTGAATACCCAATCGATCCCCAACTCCTAATACCTAGGAACTCCTGTAAATCTGACAGGACCAGGGTTACCTGCCTTCTGATAGGGAGATAGGGAATCACATACGACCAGAGACCAGGGTTACCTGCCTTCTGATAGGGAGATAGGGAATCACATACGACCAGAGACCAGGGTTACCTGCCTTCTGATAGGGAGATAGGGAATCACATACGACCAGAGACCAGGGTTACCTGCCTTCTGATAGGGAGATAGGGAATCACATACGACCAGAGACCAGGGTTACCTGCCTTCTGATAGGGAGATAGGGAATCACATACGACCAGAGACCAGGGTTACCTGCCTTCTGATAGGGAGATAGGGAATCACATACGACCAGAGACCAGGGTTACCTGCCTTCTGATAGGGAGATAGGGAATCACATACGACCAGAGACCAGGGTTACCTGCCTTCTGATAGGGAGATAGGGAATCACATACGAGCAGAGACCAGGGTTACCTGCCTTCTGATAGGGAGATAGGGAATCACATACGAGCAGAGACCAGGGTTACCTGCCTTCTGATAGGGAGATAGGGAATCACATACGACCAGAGACCAGGGTTACCTGCCTTCTGATAGGGAGATAGGGAATCACATACGAGCAGAGACCAGGGTTACCTGCCTTCTGATAGGGAGATAGGGAATCACATACGACCAGAGATCAAGGTTACCTGCCTTCTGATAGGGAGATAGGGAATCACATACGACCAGAGACCAGGGTTACCTGCCTTCTGATAGGGAGATAGGAATCACATACGACCAGAGACCAGGGTTACCTGCCTTCTGATAGGGAGATAGGGAATCACATACGACCAGAGACCAGGGTTACCTGCCTTCTGATAGGGAGATAGGGAATCACATACGACCAGAGACCAGGGTTACCTGCCTTCTGATAGGGAGATAGGGAATCACATACGACCAGAGACCAGGGTTACCTGCCTTCTGATAGGGAGATAGGGAATCACATACGAGCAGAGACCAAGGTTACCTGCATTCTGATAGGGAGATAGGGAATCACATACGACCAGAGACCAGGGTTACCTGCCTTCTGATAGGGAGATAGGGAATCACATACGACCAGAGACCAGGGTTACCTGCCTTCTGATAGGGAGATAGGGAATCACATACGACCAGAGATCAAGGTTACCTGCCTTCTGATAGGGAGATAGGGAATCACATACGACCAGAGACCAGGGTTACCTGCCTTCTGATAGGGAGATAGGAATCACATACGACCAGAGACCAGGGTTACCTGCTTTCTGATAGGGAGATAGGGAATCACATACGACCAGAGACCAGGGTTACCTGCCTTCTGATAGGGAGATAGGGAATCACATACGACCAGAGACCAGGGTTACCTGCCTTCTGATAGGGAGATAGGGAATCACATACGACCAGAGACCAGGGTTACCTGCCTTCTGATAGGGAGATAGGGAATCACATACGACCAGAGATCAAGGTTACCTGCCTTCTGATAGGGAGATAGGGAATCACATACGACCAGAGACCAGGGTTACCTGCCTTCTGATAGGGAGATAGGGAATCACATACGACCAGAGACCAGGGTGATGACATGAACACAGTACAAAGGTTATGCTATTAGGAATAATGGATTACGTTTGTCAGTTGCATTTCTCATAAACGTATGCTCTTCATGACTAGGCTACATTTAAATAATATGCCCATCTAGTTATTCTTGACATTTCAACATCTGACCTGCTTTTGATCACAAATGACTGGCATGTACAGTATTTTGCATGTCAACTGTGCACATACTGTGCATACCTCTGTATATTTTGTTTTTGTTTGAGGAACCAGACATGTTATTGTCTAGACAAGACCAGTCCTAGGGAATGCTGTCAAGGCTGAATGGGTTTCACCTGCTCTGTCCAACACAGGGTCAAGAGCCATCAGTCCAGAGTCTACAGAGTGACTGACCACAATTTAATGGTGTGACCCACCTAATGGCTTTCAAATGCTCTGTTCTCGATAATAGAAATAAATGCTTATGGTCTGGAGCTACAGCTCAGTGAGAATGTCCTGGGAGACACTGGGTTACAGCTCTCCGCATCTTTACATATTACACAGAGAGAGGTATGAGGGCCACAGTACCCAGAAAATGCTATGTACATGCTGCTTTACTATATCCATTCTGATCATTTTAATTCTACATACTGTATATACTCTGTATGGCTGTGTAGTAGTGTACAATCTTAAACTCAGTACTGTCCATAGTATACCCTAATACAGTAGTAGTGTACGATCTTAAACTCAGTACTCTCCATAGTATACCCTAATACAGTAGTAGTGTACGATCTTATACTCAGTACTCTCCATAGTATACCCTAATACAGTAGTAGTGTACGATCTTATACTCAGTACTCTCCATAGTATACCCTAATACAGTAGTAGTGTACGATCTTAAACTCAGTACTCTCCATAGTATACTCTAATACAGTAGTAGTGTACGATATAATACTCAGTACTCTCCATAGTATACCCTAATACAGTAGTAGTGTACGATCTTAAACTCAGTACTTTCCATAGTATACCCTAATACAGTAGTAGTGTACGATCTTATACTCAGTACTCGCCATAGTATACCCTAATACAGTAGTAGTGTACGATCTTATACTGAGTACTCGCCATAGTATACCCTAATACAGTAGTAGTGTACGATCTTATACTCAGTACTCTCCACAATATACCCTAATACAGTAGTAGTGTACGATCTTATACTCAGTACTCGCCATAGTATACCCTAATACAGTAGTAGTGTACGATCTTATACTCAGTACTCGCCATAGTATACCCTAATACAGTAGTAGTGTACGATCTTATACTCAGTACTCTCCACAATATACCCTAATACAGTAGTAGTGTACGATCTTATACTCAGTACTCACCATAGTATACCCTAATACAGTAGTAGTGTACGATCTTATACTCAGTACTCTCCACAATATACCCTAATACAGTAGTAGTGTACGATCTTATACTCAGTACTCACCATAGTATACCCTAATACAGTAGTAGTGTACGATCTTATACTCAGTACTCTCCATAGTATACCCTAATACAGTAGTAGTGTACGATCTTATACTCAGTACTCTCCATAGTATACCCTAATACAGTAGTAGTGTACGATCTTATACTCAGTACTCTCCATAGTATACTCTAATACAGTAGTAGTGTACGATCTTATACTCAGTACTCTCCATAGTATACCCTAATACAGTAGTAGTGTACGATCTTATACTCAGTACTCGCCATAGTATACCCTAATACAGTAGTAGTGTATGATCTTATACTCAGTACTCTCCATAGTATGCCCTAATACAGTAGTAGTGTATGATCATATACTCAGTACTCTCCATAGTATACCCTAATACAGTAGTAGTGTACGATCTTATACTCAGTACTCTCCATAGTATACAATAATACAGTAGTAGTGTACGATCTTATACTCAGTACTCGCCATAGTATGCCCTAATACAGTAGTAGTGTACGATCTTATACTCAGTACTCGCCATAGTATACCCTAATACAGTAGTAGTGTATGATCTTATACTCAGTACTCTCCATAGTATGCCCTAATACAGTAGTAGTGTATGATCATATACTCAGTACTCGCCATAGTATACCCTAATACAGTAGTAGTGTACGATCTTATACTCAGCACTCTCCATAGTATACCC
>NW_027007801.1:0-1319 GCF_036934945.1 Oncorhynchus masou masou | reverse complement strand
GCATTTCACTGTAAGGTCTACCTACACCTGTTGTTTTCGGCACGCGTGATAAATAAACTCTGATTTGATTTATTCATGTTGTTGTTCAGCCACAACTCGGTGAGACATAAGATATTACAGTTTTTATTGTCCTGTTGGTAGGATAAAGGTGATCGTAGTTCGTCTATTTTATTATCCATTGATTGTACGTTGGTTAATAGGACCGATGGTAAAGGTAGATTACCGGATCCTAACAAGACACCCAGATCTTTGTCCAAAATACCACCTTCTCTTTCTCCTGCGAATGACGGGGATGAGGGCCTTGTCGGGCGTCTCTAGTAAATCCTTACCTGGAAAAGTATTCCTCCAGTGTGGGGTAAGTAATCGCTGTCCTGGAATCTAGAAGGTCTTTTCGGTCATAAGACACGGTGGCAGACACATTATGTACAAAATAACTTACAAATAACATTTACATTTACATTTAAGTCATTTAGCAGACGCTCTTATCCAGAGCGACTTACAAATTGGTGAATTCACCTTCTGACATCAGTGGAACAGCCACTTTACAATAGTGCATCTAAATCATTTAAGGGGGGGTGAGAAGGATTGCTTTATCCTATCCTAGGTATTCCTTGAAGAGGTGGGGTTTCAGGTGTCTCCGGAAGGTGGTGATTGACTCCGCTGTCCTGGCGTCGTGAGGGAGTTTGTTCCACCATTGGGGGGGCCAGAGCAGCGAACAGTTTTGACTGGGCTGAGCGGGAACTGTACTTCCTCAGTGGTAGGGAGGCGAGCAGGCCAGAGGTGGATGAACGCAGTGCCCTTGTTTGGGTGTAGGGCCTGATCAGAGCCTGGAGGTACTGCGGTGCCGTTCCCCTCACAGCTCCGTAGGCAAGCACCATGGTCTTGTAGCGGATGCGAGCTTCAACTGGAAGCCAGTGGAGAGAGCGGAGGAGCGGGGGTGACGTGAGAGAACTTGGGAAGGTTGAACACCAGACGGGCTGCGGCGTTCTGGATGAGTTGTAGGGGTTTAATGGCACAGGCAGGGAGCCCAGCCAACAGCGAGTTGCAGTAATCCAGACGGGGAGATGACAAGTGCCTGGATTAGGACCTGCGCCGCTTCCTGTGTGAGGCAGGGGCGTACTCTGCGGATGTTGTAGAGCATGAACCTACAGGAACGGGCCACCGCCTTGATGTTAGTTGAGAACGACAGGGTGTTGTCAGGATCACGCCAAGGTTCTTAGCGCTCTGGGAGGAGGAAACAATGGAGTTGTCAACCGTGATGGCGAGATCATGGAGCGGGCAGTCCTTCCCGGGAGGAAGAGCAGCTCCGTCTTGCCGAG
>NW_027007800.1:0-1319 GCF_036934945.1 Oncorhynchus masou masou | reverse complement strand
ACAGCATCATCGGACTGAGCTTGTTGTCATTGCAGGCAATCTCAACGCTGTGCGTTACAGGGAAGACATCCTCCTCCCTCATGTGGTACCCTTCCTGCAGGCTCATCCTGATATGACCCTCCAGCATGACAATGCCACCAGCCATACTGCTGATTCTGTGTGTGATTTCCTGTAAGACAGGAATGTCAGTTTTCTGCCATGGCCAGCAAAGAGCCAGGATCTCAATCCCATTGAGCACGTCTGGGACCTGTTGGACCGGAGGATGATGGCTACGGCTCTTCCCGCCAGAAATGTCCGGGAACTTGCAGGTAACTTGGTGGAGGAGTGGGGTAACATCTCACAGCAAGAACTGGCAAATCTGGTGTATTCCATGAGGAGGAGATGCACTGCAGTACTTAATGCAGCTGGTAGCCACACCAGATACTGACTGTTACTTTTGATTTTGACCCCCCTCCCCTTTGTTCAGGGACACATTCTATTTATTTTCATTTGTATTTATTTAACTAGGCAAGTCAGTTAAGAACAAATTATTATTTTTAATGATGGCCTACCCCAGCTAAACAAAGCTGGATGTCCGTTCAGGCTTCTGGCAGATACCCCTGACACCACAGAATTGGGTGCTCACATCGTTTATAACACCGTTTGGCGAGTACTGTTTTAACGTTTTGCCATTTGGAATCACTTCCGGTCCTGAGCATTTCCAAAGTAGCAGGTCCCAGATGTTGGATGGGCTGAGTGGACTCAAAGTCCACGTGGACGAAGTGCTTTGGACGGGACAGAACAGAACATCAAATCAAATCAAATCAAATTTATTTATATAGCCCTTCGTACATCAGCTGATATCTCAAAGTGCTGTACAGAAACCCAGCCTAAAACCCCAAACAGCAAGCAATGCAGGTGTAGAAGCACGGTGGCTAGGAAAAGCTCCCTAGAAAAGCCAAAACCTAGGAAGAAACCTAGAGAGGAACCAGGCTATGTGGGGTGGCCAGTCCTCTTCTGGCTGTGCCGGGTAGAGATTATAACAGAACATGGCCAAGATGTTCAAATGTTCATAAATGACCAGCATGGTCGAATAATAATAAGGCAGAACAGTTGAAACTGGAGCAGCAGCACGGCCAGGTGGACTGGGGACAGCAAGGAGTCATCATGTCAAGTAGTCCTGGGGCATGGTCCTAGGGCCGCGGTTCAGTTGAAACTGGAGCAGCAGCACGGCCAGGTGGACTGGGGACAGCAAGGAGTCATCATGTCAGGTAGTCCTGGGGCATGGTCCTAGGGCTCAGGTCCTCCGAGAGAGAGAAGGAGAGAATTAGAGAACGCAC
>NW_027007799.1:0-1323 GCF_036934945.1 Oncorhynchus masou masou | reverse complement strand
TGTCTCTAATCCATCAATAGTCTAGGCCAGGTGTGAGGAGAAACACATTGTACAATATGAGGAGGAAGTTATAGTCTTAATCAAGCTTGTCTCTAATCCATCAATAGCCTAGGCCAGGTGTGAGGAGAAACACATTGTACAATATGAGGAGGAAGTTATAGTCTAATCAGCTTGTCTCTAATCCATCAATAGTCTAGGCCAGGTGTGAGGAGAAACACATTGTACAATATGAGGAGGAAGTTATAGTCTTAATCAAGCTTGTCTCTAATCATCAATAGCCTAGGCCAGGTGTGAGAGACAACAATATGAGGAGGAAGTTATGTCCTAAACCACTAAATCAATGTCTAGGAGGAAGTTATAGAGGAGGAAGTTATAGTCTTAAACAAACATCTCTAATCCATCAATAGCCTGAGCCAGGTGTGAGGAGAAACACATTGTACAATATGAGGAGGAAGTTATAGTCTAAACAAGCTTGTCTCATCCATCAATAGCCTAGGCCAGGTGTGAGGAGAAACACATTGTACAATATGAGGAGGAAGTTATAGTCCTAAAACAGCTTGTCTCTAATCCATCAATAGTCTAGGCCAGGTGTGAGGAGAAACACATTGTACAATATGAGGAGGAAGTTATAGTCCTAAACAAGCTTGTCTCTAATCCATCAATAGCCTAGGCCAGGTGTGAGGAGAAACACATTGTACAATATGAGGAGGAAGTTATAGTCCTAAACAAGCTTGTCTCTAATCCATCAATAGCCTAGGCCAGGTGTGAGGAGAAACACATTGTACAATATGAGGAGGAAGTTATAGTCTTAATCAAGCTTGTCTCTAATCCATCAATAGTCTAGGCCAGGTGTGAGGAGAAACACATTGTACAATATGAGGAGGAAGTTATAGTCTTAATCAAGCTTGTCTCTAATCCATCAATAGCCTAGGCCAGGTGTGAGGAGAAACACATTGTACAATATGAGGAGGAAGTTATAGTCTTAATCAAGCTTGTCTCTAATCCATCAATAGCCTAGGCCAGGTGTGAGGAGAAACACATTGTACAATATGAGGAGGAAGTTATAGTCCTAAACCACCGTGTCTCTAATCCATCAATAGTCTAGGCCAGGTGTGAGGAGAAACACATTGTACAATATGAGGAGGAAGTTATAGTCTTAATCAAGCTTGTCTCTAATCCATCAATAGCCTAGGCCAGGTGTGAGGAGAAACACATTGTACAATATGAGGAGGAAGTTATAGTCCTAAACCACCGTGTCTCTAATCCATCAATAGTCTAGGCCAGGTGTGAGGAGAAACACATTGTACAATATGAGGAGGAAGT
>NW_027007798.1:0-1323 GCF_036934945.1 Oncorhynchus masou masou | reverse complement strand
CAGCCCAGGACCAGCACATCTGCAGACCACGTGTAAACCCCCCCCAGCCCAGGACCAGCACATCTGCAGACCACGTGTAACCCCCCAGCCCAGGACCAGCACATCTGCAGACCACGTGTAACCCCCCCCAGCCCAGGACCAGCACATCTGCAGACCACGTGTAACCATGCCAGCCCAGGACCAGCACATCTGCAGACCACGTGTAACCATGCCAGCCCAGGACCAGCACATCTGCAGACCACGTGTAACCATGCCAGCCCAGGACCAGCACATCTGCAGACCACGTGTAACCCCCCCCAGCCCAGGACCAGCACATCTGCAGACCACGTGTAACCATGCCAGCCCAGGACCAGCACATCTGCAGACCACGTGTAACCATGCCAGCCCAGGACCAGCACATCTGCAGACCACGTGTAACCCACCCCAGCCCAGGACCAGCACATCTGCAGACCACGTGTAACCCCCAGCCCAGGACCCAGGACCCCCCCAGCCCAGGACCAGCACATCTGCAGACCACGTGTAACCATGCCAGCCCAGGACCAGCACATCTGCCCCAGACCACGCAGACCACGTGTAACCCCCCCAGCCCAGGACCAGCACATCTGCAGACCACATGTAACCATGCCCCCAGCCCAGGACCAGCACATCTGCAGACCACGTGTAACCATGCCAGCCCAGGACCAGCACATCTGCAGACCACGTGTAACCATGCCAGCCCAGGACCAGCACATCTGCAGACCACGTGTAACCCCCCAGCCCAGGACCAGCACATCTGCAGACCACGTGTAACCCCCAGCCCAGGACCAGCACATCTGCAGACCACGTGTAACCATGCCAGCCCAGGACCAGCACATCTGCAGACCACGTGTAACCATGCCAGCCCAGGACCAGCACATCTGCAGACCACGTGTAACCCCCAGCCCAGGACCAGCACATCTGCAGACCACGTGTAACCATGCCAGCCCAGGACCAGCACATCTGCAGACCACGTGTAACCATGGACCAGCCCAGGACCAGCACATCTGCAGACCACGTGTAACCATGCCAGCCCAGGACCAGCACATCTGCAGACCACGTGTAACCCCCCAGCCCAGGACCAGCACATCTGCAGACCACGTGTAACCATGCCAGCCCAGGACCAGCACATCTGCAGACCACGTGTAACCATGCCAGCCCAGGACCAGCACATCTGCAGACCACGTGTAACCATGCAAACCAGCCCAGGACCAGCACATCTGCAGACCACGTGTAACCCCCCAGCCCAGGACCAGCACATCTGCAGACCACGTGTAACCCCCCAGCCCAGGACCAGCACATCTGCAG
>NW_027007797.1:0-1324 GCF_036934945.1 Oncorhynchus masou masou | reverse complement strand
AAACCTAAAGAACGGCCTGTAACGGGGGGAAAACCTAAAGAACGGCCTGTAACGGGGAAATCCTAAAGAACGGCCTGTAACGGGGGGAAACCTAAAGAACAGCCTGTAACGGGGGAAAACCTAAAGAACAGCCTGTAACGGGGGGAAAACCTAAAGAACGGCCTGTAACGGGGGGGAAAACCTAAAGAACGGCCTGTAACGGGGGAAAACCTAAAGAACAGCCTGTAACGGGGGGAAAACCTAAAGAACGGCCTGTAACGGGGGAAACCTAAAGAACAGCCTGTAACGGGGGGAAAACCTAAAGAACAGCCTGTAACGGGGGAAAACCTAAAGAACAGCCTGTAACGGGGAAAACCTAAAGAACAGCCTGTAACGGGGAAAACCTAAAGAACGGCCTGTAACGGGGGAAAACCTAAAGAACAGCCTGTAACGGGGGAAAACCTAAAGAACGGCCTGTAACGGGGGGAAACCTAAAGAACGGCCTGTAACGGGGGGAAACCTAAAGAACGGCCTGTAACGGGGGAAAACCTAAAGAACGGCCTGTAACGGGGGAAAACCTAAAGAACGGCCTGTAACGGGGGGAAAACCTAAAGAACGGCCTGTAACGGGGGGAAACCTAAAGAACGGCCTGTAACGGGGGAAACCTAAAGAACGGCCTGTAACGGGGGGAAACCTAAAGAACGGCCTGTAACGGGGGAAAACCTAAAGAACAGCCTGTAACGGGGAAAACCTAAAGAACGGCCTGTAACGGGGAAAACCTAAAGAACGGCCTGTAACGGGGGGAAACCTAAAGAACGGCCTGTAACGGGGGAAACCTAAAGAACGGCCTGTAACGGGGGAAACCTAAAGAACGGCCTGTAACGGGGGGAAAACCTAAAGAACGGCCTGTAACGGGGGGAAAACCTAAAGAACGGCCTGTAACGGGGGAAAACCTAAAGAACGGCCTGTAACGGGGGAAAACCTAAAGAACGGCCTGTAACGGGGGGAAAACCTAAAGAACGGCCTGTAACGGGGAAAACCTAAAGAACGGCCTGTAACGGGGGAAACCTAAAGAACGGCCTGTAACGGGGGAAACCTAAAGAACGGCCTGTAACGGGGGAAAACCTAAAGAACGGCCTGTAACGGGGGAAAACCTAAAGAACGGCCTGTAACGGGGGAAACCTAAAGAACGGCCTGTAACGGGGGGAAACCTAAAGAACGGCCTGTAACGGGGGAAACCTAAAGAACGGCCTGTAACGGGGGGAAACCTAAAGAACAGCCTGTAACGGGGGAAAACCTAAAGAACGGCCTGTAACGGGGGAAACCTAAAGAACGGCCTGTAACG
>NW_027007796.1:0-1325 GCF_036934945.1 Oncorhynchus masou masou | reverse complement strand
CCCTGGCCTGACCAAATATATAACGAAAACAAAAAATACAATGACCAAGGCGTGACAGAGAGGGAGGGGGAGGAGAGAGAGGGGAGAGAGAGAAGTGAGAGGGAGGGGGAAGAGAGAGAGAGGGGGAAGAGAGGGAGAGAGGGAGGGGGAGGGAGAGAGGGAGGGGAGAGAGAGAAGTGAGAGGGAGGGGGGAAGAGAGAGAGAGGGGGAAGAGAGGGAGAGAGGGAGGGGGGAGGAGAGAGAGGGAGGGGAGAGAGAGAAGTGAGAGGGAGGGGGGAAGAGAGGAGAGAGGGGGAAGAGAGGAGAGAGGGGGGAGGAGAGAGAGAGGGGAGAGAGAGAAGTGAGAGGGAGGGGGAAGAGAGAAGAGAGGGGGAAGAGAGGAGAGAGGGAGGGGGAGGAGAGAGAGGGAGGGGAGAGAGAGAAGTGAGAGGGAGGGGGAAGAGAGGGAGAGAGGGGGAGAGAGGAGAGAGGGAGGGGGAGGAGAGAGAGGGAGGGGAGAGAGAGAAGTGAGAGGGAGGGGGAAGAGAGAGAGAGAGAGGGGGAAGAGAGGAGAGAGGGAGGGGGAGGAGAGAGGGAGGGAGAGAGAGAAGTGAGAGGGAGGGGAAGAGAGGAGAGAGGGGGAAGAGAGGAGAGAGGGAGGGGAGGGAGAGAGAGGAGGGGAGAGAGAGAAGTGAGAGGGAGGGGGAAGAGAGGAGAGAGGGGGAAGAGAGGAGAGAGGGAGGGGGAGGGAGAGAGGGAGGGGAGAGAGAGAAGTGAGAGGGAGGGGGAGAGAGAGGGAGAGAGGGGGAAGAGAGGAGAGAGGGAGGGGGAGGGAGAGAGGGAGGGAGAGAGAGAAGTGAGAGGGAGGGGGAAGAGAGGAGAGAGGGGGAAGAGAGGAGAGAGGGAGGGGGAGGAGAGAGAGAGGGGAGAGAGAGAAGTGAGAGGGAGGGGGAAGAGAGGAGAGAGGGGGAAGAGAGGAGAGAGGGAGGGGGAGGAGAGAGAGAGGGGAGAGAGAGAAGTGAGAGGGAGGGGGAAGAGAGGAGAGAGGGGGAAGAGAGGAGAGAGGGAGGGGGAGGAGAGAGGGAGAGGAGAGAGAGAAGTGAGAGGGAGGGGGAAGAGAGGAGAGAGGGGGAAGAGAGGAGAGAGGGAGGGGGGAGGGAGAGAGAGAGGGGAGAGAGAGAAGTGAGAGGGAGGGGGAAGAGAGGGAGAGAGGGGGAAGAGAGGAGAGAGGGAGGGGGAGGAGAGAGAGAGAGAGGGAGAGAGAGAAGTGAGAGGGAGGGGGAAGAGAGGAGAGAGGGGGAAGAGAGGAGAGAGGGAGGGGGAGGAGAGAGAGAGGGAGAGAGAGA
>NW_027007795.1:0-1330 GCF_036934945.1 Oncorhynchus masou masou | reverse complement strand
TTGTCATGTCTTGTTATGTCTGTTCCTGTCCTTTCTCTTCATTCTCTCTCTCTGCTGGTCTTTTTAGGTTACCTTCTCTGTCTCTCATTCTTCAGCTGTTCTACATCTCCTCTAACTAGCTCATTCACTCTTTCACACCTGTTCTCTCTTCCCCTCTGATTAGGTCTCTATTTCTTTCTCTGTTCCTGCTACTTTCAGTGTCTGATTCTTGTTTGTGTTTTTTGATGCCAGAAGCAAGCTGTCGTCTCGTTTGCTTCCACCTTGTCCTGTCCTGTCGGAGTCTGCCTGGCAGGAGCATCCTGCACTATACTAACGTTCTTTTTGTTCCGCTGACAACGTTGGAAGAGGATTTATGCCATTCCTGTATTTTCATTAAAGAACTCTGTTTTCTGTTAAAACCGCTTTTGGGTCTTCACTCAAGTTCATAACAGGTCCAGAGTTTGAGCATTTGAGAGCTTTATATCAATCAACCTTTTAAGGCCATTCATTTTCTGTGTAATGCAACTAATACAAACATTTTGCAGATTTTTGCAGGATTTACACTACATAACCAAAAGTATGTTGACACCTGCTTGTTGAACATCTCATTCCAAAATCACGGGCATTAAAATGGAGTTGGTCCCCCCTTTGCTGCTATAACAGCCTCCACTCTTCTGGGAAGGCTTTCCACTAGATGTTGGAACATTGCTGCGGGGACTTGCTTCAGCCACTAAAGTATTAGTGAGGTCGGTCACTGATGTTGGGCGATTAGGCCTGGCTCGCAGTCAGCGTTCCAATTCATCCCAAAGGTGTTCGGTGGGATTGAGGTCAGAGCTCTGTGCAGGCCAGTCAAGTTCCTCCACATCGATCTCGATAAACCATTTCTGTATGGACCTTGCTTTGTGCACGGGGGCTTTGTCAAGCTGAAACAGGAAAGGGCTTTGCACAAACTTTTACCACAAAGTTGGAAGCAGAGAATCATCTAGAACGTCATTGTATGCTGTAGCATTATGATTTCCCTTTACTGGAACTAAAGGGCCCGAACCATGAAAAACAGCCCTAGACCATTATTCCTCCTCTACCAAACGTTAAAGTTGGCACTATGCATTGGGGCAGGTAGCATTCTCCTGGCGTCCACCAAACCCAGATGTGTCCGTGGGACTGCCAGACGGTGAAGCATGATTCATCACTCCAGAGAACGTGTTTCCGCTGGTCCAGAGTTCAATGGTGCAGAGCTTTACACCACTCCAGTCGATGGCTGGCATTGCGCATGGTGATGTTAGGCTGGTGTGCAGCTGCTCGGTCATGGAAACCCATTTCATGAAGCTCCCGACAAACAGTTGTTGTGCTG
>NW_027007794.1:0-1334 GCF_036934945.1 Oncorhynchus masou masou | reverse complement strand
CCCCTGATGGGGCCTCTCTAGCTCACTGGTTCTGCCTGGTGACCTGGCCCCTGATAGGGCCTCTCTAGCTCACTGGTTCTGCCTGGTGACCTGCCCCTGATAGGGCCTCTCTAGCTCACTGGTTCTGCCTGGTGACCTAGCCCCTGATAGGGCCTCTCTAGCTCACTGGTTCTGCCTGGTGACCTGCCCCTGATGGGGCCTCTCTAGCTCACTGGTTCTGCCTGGTGACCTGCCCCCTGATGGGGCCTCTCTAGCTCACTGGTTCTGCCTGGTGACCTGCCCCCTGATGGGGCCTCTCTAGCTCACTGGTTCTGCCTGGTGACCTGCCCCTGATAGGGCCTCTCTAGCTCACTGGTTCTGCCTGGTGACCTGCCCCTGATAGGGCCTCTCTAGCTCACTGGTTCTGCCTGGTGACCTGCCCCTGATAGGGCCTCTCTAGCTCACTGGTTCTGCCCGGTGACCTGCCCCAAATTCAGCTCCTTACATTCTTGAACTAAGTTTAGCATCCTAATAAAAAAATCTACATATCAGAATATATCAAATATATATTTTGTGGCTCTCTGGATCAGAGCCTCGACTTGTCTTACAAGAGTATTACTATGCAATATACAAGCTGGACTTTAAAAGTCCTTCGCTTCCCTCAATACTCCTCACCTTCATAAGTGTCTTTGGAGCAGAATCAGGTCAAACTACAAGAATACAAGTCCTACTTATAATTGACCTGTGAGCAGCTAGTTGAAACTGTCATCACAGTTCACGGAACAGGTTCCTGGGTGTGTTCATACAGCACTTGAACCACAAGGCACTTCTTACAGTACTGATCAGTATAATGATAGGTCACCTATAATGAGTCATTTATGATAGGTTTTGTAAATAGTACATTTAACTAGGCAAGTCAGTTAAGAACAAATTCTTATTTACAATGACAGCCTACCAGGGAAAGGTGGGTTAACTGCCTTGTTCAGGGGCAAAACAACAGATTTTTACCTTGTCAGCTCAGGGATTCGATCCAGCAACCTTTCAGTTCCCAGCCCAACACTCTAACACCTAGGCTACCTGCCACCCCAGGTTACTTATAATAGGTCCCTTATGATAGTTCAATTATGATGTTACTTATGATAGGTGACTTATGATAGGTGACTTATGATAGGTGACTTATGATAGGTGACTTATGATAGGTGACTTATGATAGTTCAATTATGATGTTACTTATGATAGGTGACTTATGATAGGTGACTTATGATAGGTGACTTATGATAGGTGACTTATGATAGGTGACATATGATAGGTCAATTATGATACTTGACTTATGATAGGTCACTTATGATAGGTCA
>NW_027007793.1:0-1335 GCF_036934945.1 Oncorhynchus masou masou | reverse complement strand
TTATTTCCCAAGTTCTCTCACGTCACCCCGCTCATCCGCTCTCTCCACTGGCTTCCAGTTGAAGCTCGCATCCGCTACAAGACCATGGTGCTTGCCTACGGAGCTGTGAGGGGAACGGCACCGCAGTACCTCCAGGCTCTGATCAGGCCCTACACCCAAACAAGGGCACTGCGTTCATCCACCTCTGGCCTGCTCGCCTCCCTACCACTGAGGAAGTACAGTTCCCGCTCAGCCCAGTCAAAACTGTTCGCTGCTCTGGCCCCCCAATGGTGGAACAAACTCCCTCACGACGCCAGGACAGCGGAGTCAATCACCACCTTCCGGAGACACCTGAAACCCCACCTCTTCAAGGAATACCTAGGATAGGATAAAGTAATCCTTCTCACCCCCCTTAAATGATTTAGATGCACTATTGTAAAGTGGCTGTTCCACTGGATGTCAGAAGGTGAATTCACCAATTTGTAAGTCGCTCTGGATAAGAGCGTCTGCTAAATGACTTAAATGTAAATGTAATGTAAATGTATTTCACCTTTATTTAACCAGGTAGGTCAGTTGAGAACAAGTTCTCATTTACAATTACGACCTGGCCAAGATAAAGCAAAGCAGTTCGACACATACAACAACCTAGAGTTACACATGGAGTAAAACAAACATAGTCAATAATACAATAGAAACCTAAGTCTATGTACAAAGCAAAAAAATAAAGCAAAGCAGTGTAGCAAAAACAACACAGAGTTACACGTGGGATAAACAAACGTACAGTCAAGAAGACAATAGAATAATCTGTATATACGGTGTGTGCAAATGATGTAAGGAGGTAAGGCAATAAATAGGCCAATAGTGGCAAAGTAATTACAATTTAGCAGTTTACACTGGAGTGATATATGTGCAGATGAGGATGTGCAAGAAGAAATACTGGTGTGCAAAAAAGCAGAAAAACCAAAACAAATATGGGGATGAGGTACAGTTGACAATGACAAATACACTGACATAAATGTACAAATATAAAAGTTTTATGTCTAAATATGTGAAGAATGTCAAAGATTTAAACATTTTTTAACTCACAAATCTGATGGAAAGTTGCTATGTGTTCCCGCATTATAGCTTATGGAATAACCTAACATGAAAGAATTGACAGGTCAATTACTTTTTTACATTTAACCACCTTAATGTAGACCCGATGAACAATGTTATGTGGTTAATTTGTTGTGTTTATATACAGGCATTATAACCCCCACCTTGACATATGGTAAACAGTGGAGGGTCCTGTTAGCATAGTGGAGAAAAAACATTAAGTCAACTCTTAGGAGCTGAATTAATCAGACTTCCACAGGC
>NW_027007792.1:0-1338 GCF_036934945.1 Oncorhynchus masou masou | reverse complement strand
TGAGAGCCAGTCTATTCTCTGATGCTGTCTGTGTACTGAGAGACAGTCTATTCTCTGATGCTGTCTGTGTATTGAGAGACAGTCTATTCTCTGATGCTGTCTGTGTACTGAGAGACAGTCTATTCTCTGATGCTGTCTGTGTACTGAGAGCCAGTCTATTCTCTGATGCTGTCTGTGTACTGAGAGCCAGTCTATTCTCTGATGCTGTCTGTGTATTGAGAGACAGTCTATTCTCTGATGCTGTCTGTGTACTGAGAGACAGTCTATTCTCTGATGCTGTCTGTGTATTGAGACCCAGTCTATTCTCTGATGCTGTCTGTGTACTGAGAGACAGTTTATTCTCTGATGCTGTCTGTGTACTGAGAGCCAGTTTATTCTCTGGTGCTGTCTGTGTACTGAGAGCCAGTCTATTCTCTGATGCTGTCTGTGTACTGAGAGACAGTCTACTCTCTGATGCTGTCTGTGTATTGAGACCCAGTCTATTCTCTGATGCTGTCTGTGTATTGAGACCCAGTCTATTCTCTGATGCTGTCTGTGTATTGAGACCCAGTCTATTCTCTGCGGCTGTCTGTGTATTGAGAGACAGTCTATTCTCTGATGCTGTCTGTGTACTGAGAGCCAGTCTATTCTCTGATGCTGTCTGTGTACTGAGAGCCAGTCTATTCTCTGATGCTGTCTGTGTACTGAGAGACAGTCTATTCTCTGATGCTGTCTGTGTACTGAGAGCCAGTCTATTCTCTGATGCTGTCTGTGTACTGAGAGCCAGTCTATTCTCTGATGCTGTCTGTGTACTGAGAGCCAGTCTATTCTCTGATGCTGTCTGTGTACTGAGAGCCAGTCTATTCTCTGATGCTGTCTGTGTATTGAGAGACAGTCTATTCTCTGATGCTGTCTGTGTACTGAGAGACAGTCTATTCTCTGATGCTGTCTGTGTATTGAGACCCAGTCTATTCTCTGATGCTGTCTGTGTACTGAGAGACAGTTTATTCTCTGATGCTGTCTGTGTACTGAGAGACCAGTTTATTCTCTGGTGCTGTCTGTGTACTGAGAGCCAGTCTATTCTCTGATGCTGTCTGTGTACTGAGAGACAGTCTACTCTCTGATGCTGTCTGTGTATTGAGACCCAGTCTATTCTCTGATGCTGTCTGTGTATTGAGACCCAGTCTATTCTCTGATGCTGTCTGTGTATTGAGACCCAGTCTATTCTCTGCGGCTGTCTGTGTATTGAGAGACAGTCTATTCTCTGATGCTGTCTGTGTACTGAGAGCCAGTCTATTCTCTGATGCTGTCTGTGTACTGAGAGCCAGTCTATTCTCTGATGCTGTCTGTGTACTGAGA
>NW_027007791.1:112500-115044 GCF_036934945.1 Oncorhynchus masou masou | reverse complement strand
CCAGTAATGGAGCTTGTCAACATTAAGGGAGAGGGGAGCGATGGGATAGGCTGAGTTGCCATGGGGTGTGCTGGATGTGTGTGTGGGGGTGTGGGTGGGTGTGGGTGTGTGTGGGTCTGTGTGTGGGTGGGTATGGGTTTGTGTGTGTGTGTGTGTGTGTGTGTGTGTGTGTGTGTGTGTGTGTGTGTGTGTGTGTGCGTGTGTGTGCGTGCGTGCGTGTGTGTGTGTGTGTGTGTGTGTGTGTGTGTGTGTGTGTGTGTGTGTGTGTGTGGCAGTAGCAGGCAGGATAACTCTAGTCTGGACCTGCCAGTTTGCTTTGAGGATTTAGAGGGACTGAAAAGACGTTGAAATGACACGTACAATGTTAAGCCCTAGCAGATAGAATACTCTCTCTCTCTCTCTCTCTCTCTCTCTCTCTCTCTCTCTCTCTCTCTCTCTCTCTCTCTCTCTCTGTCTCTCTCACTCTCTTTCAGTCTCTCTCTCTCTCTGTCTCTCTCACTCTCTTTCAGTCTCTCTCTGTCTCTGTCTCTGTCTCTGTCTCTGTCTCTCTCTCTCTCTCTTTCTCTCTCTCTCTCTCAATTTAATTCAATTCAAGGGGCTTTATTGGCATGGGAAACATGTGTTAACATTGCCAAAGCAAGTAAGGTAAACAATAAAAATTAACAGTAGACATCACACATACAGAAGTTTCAAAACAATAAAGACATTACAAATGTCATATTATATATATATATACAGTGTTTTTACAAGGTACAAATGGTAAAGGACACAAGATAAAATAAATAAGCATAGATATGGGTTGTATTTACAATGGTGTTTGTTCCTCACTGGTTGCCCTTTTCTCGTGGCAACAGGTCACAAATCTTGCTGCTCTGATGGCACACTGTGGAATTTCACCCAGTAGATATGGGAGTTTATCAAAATTGGATTTGTTTTCGAATTCTTTGTGGATCTGTGTAATCTGAGGGAAATATGTCTCTCTAATATGGTCATACATTGGGCAGGAGGTTAGGAAGTGCAGCTCAGTTTCCACCTCATTTTGTGGGTAGTGTGCACATAGCCTGTCTTCTCTTGAGAGCCATGTCTGCCTACGGCGGCCTTTCTCAATAGCAAGGTTATGCTCACTGAGTCTGTACATAGTTAAAGCTTTCCTTAATTTTGGGTCAGTCACAGTGGTCAGGTATTCTGCCACTGTCTCTCTCTCTCTCTCAATTCAAGTCAATTCAATTGACTTTATTAACGTGGCAAGTTCATTATTACTTACATTGTCAAAGTATACATATCGAAAAATAAAATTAAAATATATATTTATATGTAAATAAATGGTGGGACCAACAGCAATAATAATAGTAGTAGTGGACATGGGATTACCATTAACTACAACAACAATATTAATGAGAACAACAATACATTACTGCAATGGTAGTGGACCAGTGTCAACATGATTGAGAAGACACATGACCTGGTAGTGGACCAGTGTCAACATGACTGAGAAGACAGTCTTTCTCTCATGACTGAGAAGACACATGACCTGGTATGTAAGACAAAACATAACAAGAAATATTATCGACATTACTTTGCACTTTTCACTGGCTGTGGCAAGAGGACACAAATTTATAATTCTTTGTATTGAATTATAATTTTGGGAAAGAAATATTCTCTTAGGTCTGAGTATTTGTCACAGTGTAATGGAGCAGAGTGAGCACAGCCTGTCCTCTCTGGGCAGCCAGGTTTGTCTGTGATGACTGGTCTCAATAGCCAGACTCTCTCTCTCTCTCTCTCTCTCTCTCTCTCTCTCTGACAGCTTCAGACAGCTGGGGTACTAGTGCAATGGGAGAGAGAGGGAGCTCCAGAGTTCAGGGATGAGTGTAACAGGGAGGAGGTTAGCAGGAAGGAGTGTAACAGGGAGGAGTGTACAGGGAGGAGGTTAGCAGGAAAGAGTGTAACAGGGAGGAGTGTAACAGGGAGGAGGTTAGCAGGAAAGAGTGTAACAGGGAGGAGTGTACAGGGAGGAGGTTAGCAGGAAAGAGTGTAACAGGGAGGAGTGTAACAGGGAGGAGGTTAGCAGGAAGGAGTGTAACAGGGAGGAGTGTAACAGGGAGGAGGTTAGCAGGAAGGAGTGTAACAGGGAGGAGTGTACAGGGAGGAGGTTAGCAGGAAGGAGTGTAACAGGAAGGAGTGTAACAGGAAGTAGTGTACCAGGGAGGAGTGTAACAGGAAGGAGTGTAACAGGAAGGAGTGTAACAGGAAGGAGTGTAACAGGAAGGAGTGTAACAGGAAGGAGTGTACCAGGGAGGAGTGTACCAGGGAGGAGTGTAACAGGAAGGAGTGTAACAGGAAGGAGTGTAAAAGGAAGGAGTGTAACAGGAAGGAGTGTACCAGGGAGGAGTGTAACAGGAAGGAGTGTAACAGGAAGGAGTGTAACAGGAAGGAGTGTACCAGGGAGGAGTGTAACAGGAAGGAGTGTAACAGGAAGGAGTGTACCAGGGAGGAGTGTAACAGGAAGGAGTGTAACAGGAAGGAGTGTACCAGGGAGGAGTGTAA
>NW_027007791.1:100000-107500 GCF_036934945.1 Oncorhynchus masou masou | reverse complement strand
GCCTAAAACAAATTTGGCTAGAAATTCAAAAGGAAATGATCTTAACAGAGAAAAATGTCCTCCTGTGTGCTACCTATATCCCCCCACTAGAATCCCCATACTTTAATGAAGACAGCTTCTCCATCCTGGAGGGGAAATCAATCATTTCCAGGCCCAGGGACATGTACTAGTCTGTGGTGACCTAAATGCCAGAACCGGACAAGAACCTGACACCCTCAGCACACAGGGGGACAAACACCTGGCTGCAGGTGACAGCATTCCCTCCCACATATGCCCCGCTAGACACAACTATGACAACATAATCAACAAAAACGGGTCACAACTCCTGCATCTCTGTCGCACACTGGGTATGTACATAGTCAATGGTAGGCTTCGAAGGGGACTCCTATGGTAGGTACACCTATAGCTCATCTCTAGGCAGTAGTACTGTAGACTACTTTATCATTGACCTCAACCCAGAGTCTCTCAGATCGTTCACAGTCAGCCCACTGACACCCCTATCAGACCACAGCAAAATCACAGTCTACTTGAACAGAGCAATACTCAATCATGAGGCATCAAAGCCAAAGGAACTGAGTAACATTAAGAAATGCTATAGATGAAAGGAATGTAGTTTGGAAACCTACCAAAAAACAATTAGGCAACAGCAAATTCAATCCCTTTTAGACAATTTCCTGAGTAAAACGTTCCACTGTAATAGTGAAGGTGTAAACTTGACAGTAGAAAATCTTAACAGTATATTTGACCTCTCAGCTTCCCTATCAAATCTAAAAATCTCAAATAGAAAACCGAAGAAAATGAACAACAATGACAAATGGTTTGATGAAGAATGCAAAATCTAAGAAAGAAATTGAGAAACCTGTCCAACCAAAAACATAGAGACCCAGAAAACCTGAGTCTACGCCTTCACTATGGTGAATCACTAAAACAATACAGAAATACACTACGGAAAAAGAAGGAACAGCACGTCAGAAATCAGCTCAATGTAATTGAAGAATCCATAGACTCTAACCACTTCTGGGAAAATGGGAAAAAACAAAATCAAATCAAATGTATTTATATAGCCCTTCGTACATCAGCTGATATCTCAAAGTGCTGTACAGAAACCCAGCCTAAAACCCCAAACAGCAAGCAATGCAGGTGTAGAAGCACATGAATAATTATCTACCCAAAATGGAGAAGTATGGGTAAACCTCCAAACGTTTTGGCTCAGTAACAAAGAATAAAGAGCAAAAACATGATCAAATACAAATCTTAGAATCACCTATTAAAGACTACCAGAACCTTGGGAAAATCCTCTGCATTATCATTAACAGCAGACTTGTACATTTCCTCAATGAAAACAATGTACTGAGCAAATGTCAAATTGGCTTTTTACCAAATTACCGTACAAGTGACCATGTATTCACCTTGCACATCCTAATAGACAACCAAACAAACCAAAACAAAGGCAAAGTCTTCTCATGCTTTGTCGATTAAAAAAAAAAACCTTCGACTCAATTTGGCATGAGGGTCTGCTATACAAATGGAAGGAAAGTGGTGTTGGGGGTAAAACATACGACATTATAAAATCCATGTACACAAACAACAAGTTTGCTGTTAAAATTGGCATAAAACACACACATTTCTTCCCACAGGGCCGTGGGGTGAGACAGGGATGCAGCTTAAGCCCCACCCTCTTCAACATATATATCAACGCAGGCACTAGAAAAGTCTGCAGCACCTGGCCTCACCCTACTAGAATCTGAAGTCAAATGTCTGCTGTTTGCTGATCTGGTGCTTCTGTCACCAACCAAGGAGGGCCTACAGCAGCACCTAGATCTTCTGCACAGATTCTGTCAGACCTGGGCCCTGACAGTAAATCTCAGTAAGACCAAAATAATGGTGTTCCAGAAAAGGTCCAGTCGCCAGGACCACAAGTACAAATTCCATCTAGACACCATTGCCATAGAGCACACAAAAAACTATATAAACCTTTGCCTAAACATCAGTGCCACAGGTAACTTCTACAAAGGGGCGGCAGGGTAGCCTAGTGGTTAGAGCGTTGGACTAGGAACCGAAAGGTTACAAGTTCGAATCCCTGAGCTGACAAGGTACAAATCTGTCGTTCTGCCCCTGAACAGGCAGTTAACCCACTGTTCCTAGGCCGTCATTGAAAATAAGAATTTGTTCTTAACTGACTTGCCTAGTAAAATAAAGGTCAAATTTAAAAAAAAATTAAAATCTGTGAATGATCTGAGATTCTATGCCATCAAAAGGGACATAAAATTCAACATACCAATTAGGATCTGGCTAAAAATGCTTGAATCAGTCATAGAGCCCATTGCCCTTTATGGTTGTGAGGTCTGGGGTCCGCTCACCAACCAAGACAACACCAAATAATGCATGCAGAGCAGAATTAGGCCGATACCCACTAATTATCAAAATCCAGAAAAGAGCTGTTAAATTCTATAACCACCTAAAAGGAAGTGATTCCCAAACCTTCCACAACAAAGCCATCGCCTACAGAGAGATGAACCTTGAGAAGAGACCCCTAAGCAAGCTGGTCCTGGGGCTCTGTTCACAAACACACGCCACAGAGTCCCAGGACAACAGCACAATTCGACCCAAGCAAATCATGAGCAAACAAAAAGATAATTACTTGACACATTGGAAAGAATTAACAAAAAAACAGAGCAAACTAGAATGCTATTTGGCCCTAAACAGAGAGTACACAGTGGCAGAATACCTGACCACTGTGACTGACCCAAACTTAAGGAAAGCTTTGACTATGTACAGGCTCTGCCTTGCTATTGAGAAAGGCCGCCGTAGGCAGACATGGCTCTGAAGAGAAGACGGGATATGTGCTCACTGCCCACAAAATGAGGTGGAAACTGAGCTGCACTTCCTACCCTCCTGTCCAATGTATGACCACATTAGAGACACATATTTCCCTCAGATTACACAGATCCACAAAGAATTCGAAAACAAATCCAATTTTGAAAAACTCCCATATCTACTGGGTGAAATTCGACAGTGTGCCATCAGAGCAGCAAGATTTGTGACCTGTTGCCACGAGAAAAGGGCAACCAGTGAAGAACACGCACCATTGTAAATACAACCCATATCTATGCTTATTTATTTTATCTTGTGTCCTTTACCATTTGTACATTGTAAAAACACTGTATATATATATATATATAATATGACATTTGTAATGTCTTTATTGTTTTGAAACTTCTGTATGTGTGATGTCTACTGTTAATTTTTATTGTTTACCTTACTTGCTTTGGCAATGTTAACACATGTTTCCCATGCCAATAAAGCCCCTTGAATTGAATTGAATTGACAGAGAGAGAGACAGAGAGAGAGAGAGAGAGAGAGAGAGAGAGAGAGAGAGACAGACAGACAGACAGACAGACAGAGAGAGGTGGTTGACAATGAAGGAAACATAGGGGAGGTAGAGCTGTGAGCTGCTGTGGGGATTGGGTGGGGAGTTAGGCAGACAGGGGGTGTCTTTCCAGGGAGACTAGTGAGCAGGGAGTTAGGCAGGTTAGGAGATGTCTGTCCAGGGAGACTAGTGAGCAGGGAGTTAGGCAGACAGAGAGGTGTCTGTCCAGGGAGACTAGTGAATGGGGAGTTAGGCAGGTTAGGAGATGTCTGTCCAGGGAGACTAGTGAACGGGGAGTTAGGCAGGTTAGGAGATGTCTGTCCAGGGAGACTATCACTGGTGTTTGCCAAGTCCTTTTCAAGAGAGGCAGGAGCCTTTTGAAGCTGCAGAGATTAGAGGCTTTTCTGAGCACCAGGGGAGTCCTCTTAGCACAGCTCAGCCTAGTCCAGCCCGGTTCCTATTGGACCACAGTAATGGACTCAGCACTCAGCAACACCAACCCATTAGCTACCTCCTATTGTCCCTGGGCTCTTGAATGAGGGACGCTTCTAATTAAATGAATCTGCATGTCATTCTATCAGCCAGCAGTCCCGAGTCTCAAGGAGAGAGGGAGAGAAGGAGAAAGGGAGAAGGAGAAAGGGAGTAGGGGAGAGGGAGAGAGTGAGAGAGGGAGAGAAGGAGCGAGGGGGAGAAGGAGAGAATGAGAGAGGGAGAAGGAGAGAGGGAGAGAGGGTGAGAATAAGAGAGTGAGAGAAGGAGAGAGGGGGAGAAGTAGAGAGGGAGAGAAGGAGAGAGGGGGAGAAGTAGAGAGGGAGAGAAGGAGAGAGGGAGAAGAAGTAGGGAGGGAGAGAAGGAGAGAGGGAGAGGAGAGAGGGAGAGAAGGAGAGATTGAGAAGGAGAGAGGGAGAGAAGGATAGAAGGAGAGAGGGAGAGAAGGAGAGAAGGATAGAGGGAGAGAAGGAGAGATTGAGAAGTAGAGAGGGAGAGAAGGATAGAGGGAGAGAAGGAGAAAGGGAGAAGGAGAGAGGGAGAGAAGGAGAGAGGGAGAGAAGGAGAGAGGGAAAGAAGGAGAGAGGGAGAGAAGGAGAAAGGGAGAAGGAGAGAGGGAGAGAAGGAGAGAGGGAGAGAAGGAGAAAGGGATAAGGGGAGAGTGAGAGAAGTAGAGAGGGAGAGAAGGAGAGAGGGAGAGAAGGAGAGAGGGAGAAGGAGAGAGGGAGAGAAGGAGAGAGGGAGAAAAGGAGAGAGGGAGAGAGGGAGAGAAAGAGAGGGAGAGAAGGAGAGATGGAGTAGGAGAGAGGGAGAGAAGGAGAGAGGGAGAGAAGGAGAAAGGGATAAGGGGAGAGGGAGAGTAGGAGAGAGGGAGAGAAGGAGAAAGGGAGAAGACGTAGGGAGGGAGAGAAGGAGAGAGGGAGAGGAGAGAGGGAGAGAAGGAGAGATTGAGAAGGAGAGAGGGAGAGAAGGATAGAAGGAGAGAGGGAGAGAAGGAGAGAAGGATAGAGGGAGAGAAGGAGAGATTGAGAAGTAGAGAGGGAGAGAAAGATAGAGGGAGAGAAGGAGAAAGGAAGAAGGAGAGAGGGAGAGAAGGAGAGAAGGAGAGAGGGAGAAAAGGAGAGCGGGAGAGAAGGAGAGAGGGAGAAGGAGAGAGGGAGAGAAGGAGAGAGGGAGAAAAGGAGAGAGGGAGAGAAGGAGAGAGGGAGAGAGGGAGAGAAGGAGAGATGGAGAGAATGAGAGAGGGAGAAAAGGAGAGAGGGAGAGAAGGAGAGAGGGAGAGAGGGAGAGAAGGAGAGATGGAGAGAATGAGAGAGGGAGAGACAGAGAGAATTAGAGACGGAGAGAAGAGTACATCCACAGAGTACACTAAAACACAGACGCTCTTATATAAAGAAGTACAATTTGTTGGTTATTTTATATTTGAAGTGTTTTATATATTTTTTTATTTGATCATTTGTTTTGTATTTTCGTAATTGTTTATTTTTTGATAGTTGGTTATTGAAAGTGCATAGAAGCTGGCTGGCCTAGGAGTTTCAGATTTCCATTACATTAAGTCAGCCCTCTGTATCACTATGATGGTGCATATGTTATTGTTGTAGATGGAATGATCCGATCTGGAGACACCTCAGATTTGTCAAAACATCCTAACCTTTGACCTCTGTGTGTGTCTATGTCCAGGTGGTGGTGTCTACTACGGTCAGTGTGGATGGACATGTCCTGGCGGTCTCAGACAACATGTTTGTCCACAACAACTCCAAACACGGCCGCAGGGCTCGTAGGCTGGACCCCTCGGAAGGTCCGTCTTACCTGGAGCATGGTAGGCACCCTCTCACTGTTCTACTGTATGGCTGTCTGTCAGTCTGTCTGCCCTCTGGTCTGACCATCTGTCTGTCTGTCTGTCTGTCAGTCAGTCTGCCCTCTGGTCTGACCAGCTGTCTGTCTGTTAGTCTGTATGCCCTCTGTTCTGACCGTCTGTCAGTCTGTCTGCCCTTTGGTCTGACCAGCTGTCTGTCTGTCAGTCTGTCTGCCCTCTGGTCTGACCGGCTGTCTGTCTGTCTGTCAGTCTGTCTGCCTTCTGGTCTGACCAGCAGTCTGTCTGTCAGTCAGTCTGCCCTCTGGTCTGACCGTTTGTCTGTCTGTCAGTCAGTCTGCCCTCTGGTCTGACCGTCTGTCTGTCAGTCAGTCTGCCCTCTGGTCTGACCGTTTGTCTGTCTGTCAGTCAGTCTGCCCTCTGGTCTGACCGGCTGTCTGTCTGTCAGTCAGTCTGCCCTCTGGTCTGACCGTTTGTCTGTCTGTCTGTTTGTATACGATTGGAATATGGAAAGGTTCTAGAAACAGGGTGGCAGGGTGGGGGAGGTAGGATGGGAGGAGACCGGGTGGGGGAGGCAGGATGGGAGGAGACTGGGTGGGGGAGGCAGGATGGGAGGAGACTGGGTGGGGGGGACAGGGTGAGAGGAGACTGGGTGGGGGAGACAGGGTGAGAGGAGACTGGGTGGGGGGGACAGGGTGAGAGGAGACTGGGTCGGAGAGACAGGGTGGGAGGAGACTGGGTGGGGGAGACAGGGTGGGAGGAGACTGGGTGGGAGAGACAGGGTGGGAGGAGACTGGGTGGGGGGACAGGGTGAGAGGAGACTGGGTGGGGGGAGACAGGGTGAGAGGAGACTGGATGGGGGGGACAGGGTGAGAGGAGACCGGGTGGGAGAGACAGGGTGGGAGGAGACTGGGTGGGGGGGACAGGATGAGAGGAGACTGGGTGGGGGAGACAGGGTGAGAGGAGACTGGGTGGGAGGAGACTGGGTGGGAGGAGACAGGGTGGGAGGAGACTGGGTGGGAGGAGACTGGGTGGGAGGAGACTGGGTGGGAGGAGACTGGGTGGGAGGAGACTGGGTGGGGGAGACAGGGTGGGAGGAGACAGGGTAGGGTCTGTCTGTCTGTCTGGCTGTGTGGCTGTGTGGCTGTGTGGCTGTCCGTGTGTGTGGCTGTCTGTCTGTGTGTGTGTGTGTGTGTGTGTGTGTGTGTGTGTGTGTGTGTGTGTGTGTGTGTGTGTGTGTGTGTGTGTGTGTGTGTGTGTGTCTGTGTGTCTGTGTGTGTGTGTGCGTGTGTGCGTGTGTGTGTGTGTGTCTGCCTGTCTGTCTGTCTGTCTGTCTGGTTGTCCGTGTGTCTGTCTGGCTGTCTGTCTGTGTTGCTGTCCGTGGGTGTATCAATATATTTCTGTCTGTCTGTTCACACATGATCATGCCATGGTTAAAATGTGTTTGTGTGTGTTTACAGTTATGTTTTGTTGTATGTTCAGCGTTCATTTCATCGTGTGTGTGTGTGTTTACTGTATGTGTGTGTGTAGCGTGTTGCACGGCAGGCGAGCAGCACGGGGAGCAGATGGCGAGGAGAAAGGCTGGGAAAATTTAATCCTATCAGATGGATTGCCGCTTCTCCATCTGGTTAATCCACGCATAATTTCAGCGTGGTCGAAACAGGCGATTTAGGCCAAGATTACTGTCACAGATTGCTGGCCCAGGCCCTCCTCATCCCTCCCAGGTTACCACTGGGCCACATTGCATTATGGTCGCGCTTCCACAAGAAGGAAGACAGGAGACCCAGTCTCAGCCCCAAGATAAGGGCTCATCTCAATTCATCCTGCT
>NW_027007791.1:87500-95000 GCF_036934945.1 Oncorhynchus masou masou | reverse complement strand
AATTTCATATTCAAACATTTAAATTGAACAACAATTCCATGTGAATCCGATAACTTTGATGTGTAGACTTTCCACTGTAGAGTTTATGTCATCTTATCATTGATGAGAATGTCTCAGATGACAACCAAACTGACATCATATTCATTAAGTACCACTGCATATGTTCAATTGGTCAGATCACCAGAATATAGTTCATTTCCCCCACCTTCTGATGTTCCCAGAATCTCTATGTTAATCAAGGGTTTTGCAAATGTAACATCAGTAGGGCAGAGAGAGGAAAAATGGGGAAAAAGGTATATGACTGTCATAAACCTACCGCCAGACCAACGTCATGACACTAGCATGGGTATTCATCCAGGACTACATTACCTAGCATGGGTATTCATCCAGGACTACATTACCTAGCATGGGTCTAGATCCAGGACTACATTACCTAGCATGGGTATTCATCCAGGACTACATTACCTAGCATGGGTCTAGATCCAGGACTACATTACCTAGCATGGGTCTAGATCCAGGACTACATTACCTAGCATGGGTATTCATCCAGGACTACATTACCTAGCATGGGTATTTATGCAGGACTACATTACCTAGCATGGGTCTATATCCAGGACTACATTACCTAGCATGGGTCTAGATCCAGGACTACATTACCTAGCATGGGTCTAGATCCAGGACTACATTACCTAGCATGGGTATTTATCCAGGACTACATTACCTAGCATGGGTCTAGATCCAGGACTACATTACCTAGCATGGGTCTAGATCCAGGACTACATTACCTAGCATGGGTCTAGATCCAGGACTACATTACCTAGCATGGGTCTATATCCAGGACTACATTACCTAGCATGGGTCTATATCCAGGACTACATTACCTAGCATGGGTCTATATCCAGGACTACATTACCTAGCATGGGTCTATATCCAGGACTACATTGCCTAGCATGGGTCTATATCCAGGACTACATTACCTAGCATGGGTCTAGATCCAGGAATACATTACCTAGCATGGGTCTAGATCCAGGTCTACATTACCTAGCATGGGTCTATATCCAGGACTACATTACATAGCATGGGTCTATATCCAGGTCTACATTACCTAGCATGGGTCTAGATCCAGGTCTACATTACCTAGCATGGGTCTATATCCAGGACTACATTACATAGCATGGGTCTAGATCCAGGTCTACATTACCTAGCATGGGTCTATATCCAGGACTACATTACCTAGCATGGGTCTATATCCAGGACTACATTACCGAGATGTATTACCTACATTACATCCTGTCCATGTATGCACTGTCCCTGTATGCACTGTCCCTGTATGCACTGTCCCTGAATGTCTTGTCCCTGTATGTCCTGTCCCTGAATGTCCTGTCCCTGTATGCACTGTCCCTGTATGCACTGTCCCTGAATGTCCTGTCCCTGTGTGTACTGTCCCTGTATGTCCTGTCCCTGAATGTCTTGTCCCTGTATGCACTGTCCCTGTATGCACTGTCCCTGAATGTCCTGTCCCTGAATGTACTGTCCCTGTATGCACTGTCCCTGAATGTCCTGTCCCTGTATGTACTGTCCCTGTATGTACTGTCCCTGAATGTCTTGTCCCTGTGTGTACTGTCCCTGAATGTCCTGTCCCTGTATGTACTGTCCCTGTGTGTACTGTCCCTGAATGTCCTGTCCCTGTGTGTACTGTCCCTCTATGTACTTTTTATCATCAGTGTAACGTGTACTTTATAAGGTATTAGGTATTACATAGATACAGTATTATAATATTTTATTGGGCTATTTTATTTTGTTTCTCAACTGTGTAACCAACCTCGTAGACTGAGGTGATCTAACTGGAAGCTGCATTTCTGTCTGTCTCCCCTCCCCCTCCCCTCCTCTCCCCCTCCCCTCCTCTCCCTTCTCTCTTCTCCTCTCCCCTCTCCCCTCCTCTCCCCCTTCCCTCCTCTCTCTTCTCCTCTCCCTTCTCCTCTCCCCCCCTCTCTTCCCCTCTCCCTTCTCCTCTCCCCCTCCCCTCCTCTCCCCCTTCCCTCCTCTCTCTTCTCCTCTCCCTTCTCCTCTCCCCCTCTCTTCCCCTCTCCCTTCTCCTCTCCCCCTCCCATCCTCTCTCCTCTCCTCTCCCTTCTCCTCTCCCTTCTCCTCTCTCTTCCCCTCTCCCTTCTCCTCTCCCCCTCCCATCCTCTCTCCTCTCCTCTCCCTTCTCCTCTCCCTTCTCCTCTCCCCCTACCTCCCTCTTCTCTCCCCCTGCCCTGCCCTGTGTCTGGAAGCAGCTGCCCCCTGCATCAAAGCCATCAGCCCCAGTGAGGGCTGGACAACAGGGGGCGCAACTGTCATCATCATAGGGGACAACTTCTTCGACGGCCTCCAGGTCATCTTTGGCACCATGCTGGTCTGGAGTGAGGTGTGTACATGATGATACATGCGGACACACACACACACACACACACACACACACACACACACACACACACACCCTCTCATCCCTCCACACAAACACCCCATCCATACTGCCCGTAGTGTCAGTGTCCTTGGTATTGTATTGTATCCTTAAAGTGCTGTAGTTTCTCTAGATTTCTATCTTGAAAGATAAATCCCAGCCAGTCCAAGTAGGCCAGCTGTGGCAAAGCCCCCCCCCCCCCAGATAAAACCCAGCCAGTCCAACTAGGCCAGCTGTGGTAAAGCCCCCCCCCCAGATAAAACCCAGCCAGTCCAACTAGCCCCCCCCCAGATAAAACCCAGCCAGTCCAACTAGCCCCCCAGACAAAACCCAGCCAGGCCAACTAGGCCAGCTGTGGTAAAGCCCCCCGCCCCCCCAGATAAAACCCAGCCAGTCCAACTACCCCCCCCAGATAAAACCCAGCCAGTCCAACTAGCCCCCCCCCGATAAAACCCAGCCAGTCCAACTAGGCCAGCTGTGGTAAAGCCCCCCGCCCCCCAGATAAAACCCAGCCAGTCCAACTAGCCCCCCAGATAAAACCCAGCCAGTCCAACTAGCCCCCCAGATAAACCCAGCCAGTCCAACTAGGCCAGCTGTGGTAAAGCCCCCCCCCCCAGATAAAACCCAGCCAGTCCAACTAGCCCCCCCCAGATACTGATAGACATAGCAGTGAACCATCTGGATCAAACAGAGTTCTGCAGTTGTTAAAATACTGTGAAGTGTAGTTTTCTTCCAGAAATATTAAGCAAGACTTCCGCAATTTTGGTTTGGAAAGTTGACAGGAAACAACAGTTAGTTCAACTGACACCATCGCATAACATTGTATGTATTTTTATCAGCTTTCAAAAGCACTGGTCAGAATATGCCGTTTTCTCCTGCGCAAATACATTCCACTTGAATTTGACCTTGTCAACCTTTGACCTCGGTGATGGTGAGGAGTGGTCCTGCCTCAGCCATTAAAAGATGTAATGGAGCCTCGCTGCTGGTCTTTATTCTCCCTCACAGCTGAAGAGCTGAATATAAAACGCAAAGCGCTCTGTAAGGGCCAGTTTAACGACATGTAAAACGCTGACGGCTGTGTGTGCTTTAAAGACATTGCTGGTGTGTGTGTGTGTGTGTGTGTGTGTGTGTGTGTGTGTGTGTGTGTGTGTGTGTGTGTGTGTGTGTGTGTGTGTGTGTGTGTGTGTGTGTGTGTGTGTGTGTGTGTGTGTGTGTGTGTGTGTGTGTGTGTGTGTGTGTGTGTGTGTGTGTGTGTGCGTGCGTGCGTGCGTGTGTGCCGGCGCTAGATTGGTCTCTCATCTGTGCTTTGTACGCCTCACACACACACACACACACACATACACACACACACCAGCACACACACTCTCATCTCCTGGAGCTCTCCATTCATCACAGGGGCCGATCAGGGGACAAATTCAGCTGCTATTTATTCAGAGCAGCTCTTCTGATCCACTCAATTAGCAGTCTTGTAGGACTGGCGACGTGTGGCTTGGGGCTGACACTACTTAGTACTGTGGATGTATTCTATAGAACCGTACATGAACGTTAGCTACAGTGAACGACTGTTAGGGTGAGAGTTGTCAGTGAGGGGAATAGATTGTGTTAGTGCTGCTTCATGAGCGTTTGACCACATCTGGGTGAGTAGACCTTGGAATCAGGGTTAGTATGGCATTGATGAAGTGGGATTTAGGTACGTGAGTGTGTACAGTATGTTCACCTTACCCTGTAGTCTACATCTGGGACACAATGATAGTAGAGCCCCCTCTCTCTCTCCTCTCCCCCCTCAGCCCTCTCTCCTCTCCTCCCTCAGCCCTCTCTCTCTCCTCTCCCCCCTCAGCCCTCTCTCCTCTCCTCCCTCAGCCCTCTCTCTCTCCTCTCCCCCCTCAGCCCTCTCTCCTCTCCTCCCTAAGCTCTCTCTCTCTCCTCTCGTCCTCAGCCCTCTCTCTCTCTCCTCCCCCTCAGCCCTCTCTCTCTCCTCTCCCCTCAGCCCTCTCTCTCTCTCCTCTCCCCTCAGCCCTCTCTCCTCCCCTCAGCCCCCTCTCTCCACTCCCCTCAGCCCTCTCTCCACTCCCCCTCAGCCCTCTCTCCTCTCCCCCCTCAGCCCTCTCTCCTCTTCTCCCTCAGCCCTCTCTCTCATCACTCCCACTCAGCCCCTCTCCTCTCCCCTCATCCCTCTCTCTCTCTCCTCTGCCCCTCAGCCCTCTCTCTCCACTCCCCTCAGCCTCTCTCTCTCTCTCCACTCCCCTCAGCCCTCTCTCTCTCTCTCCTCCCCCCCTCAGCCCTCTCTCTCCTCTCCCCCCTCAGCCCTCTCTCTCCTCTCCCCCCTCAGCCCTCTCTCCTCCCCCTCAGCCCCTCTCCACTCCCCACAGCCCTCTCTCTCATCACTCCCACTCAGCCCCCCCTCTCCCTCTCCCCCTCATCCCTCTCTCTCCTCTGCCCCCTCAGCCCTCTCTCTCTCTCCACTCCCCCTCAGCCCTCTCTCTCTCTCCTCTCAGCCATCTCTCTCCTCTCCCCCCTCAGTCCCCTCTCTCTCCTTTACCCGTAGCTGTTCCTTTGGACAGTGTGACCCATTTTTGTATTGGTTTTGTTAATTTGTGTTTTATTCAACCTTTGCTAGTAGAAGAGAAACCTTTGCTACAGTAGTTCCAAAGTGCCAACGGTTGAGAGACAGTTTTGGTCATGGGGTAATGGCTGAAGCACACACAGAGATGGGACTGGGGTAGAATTGTCCAGCTGCCATCCCTGTCTGTTTACCTACCCTCAACCCAGGGTTTATTTCTGAGGGTCCATACAGAGGTAGACCCTCTTCTCTCTCTGGTCACCCCATAGCTGTGTAGTATATCCTACATAACTACTGCCCCAGTCTGCCGTCCTCAGTGTTCTGTGCTGTTCTCAGAGGCTGGTTGGTTGGAGTGTTGTCCGGCCATTGGTCCCGTGTAGGAAGTGCCGACGCCCCACAGTGTGTTTCTAATTACAGCTTTCCCATAGCGGATTTGCCAGGGGTGAGAATGAGTTTGCTCCCTGCTCTCAGTGGCCTACAGAGCCTCCCTAATATCACCCAACCAGCCCCCGCTACCCCTGTACCTCCGATACTGTTCAGCCCTGCACAGCTGATGATGAGGAGAGGCCATGAAGAGCAGACTTAATGAACACACACACACACTGGTCTTTGTCATGCTGTTCCCACACCCCCACTCAAGCCCTGTAACAATAGCATGCATACTTTGGGTATGTTTGTGTGTGTGTGTGTGTGTGTGTGTGTGTGTGTGTGTGTGTGTGTGTGTGTGTGTGTGTGTGTGTGTGTGTGTGTGTGTGTGTGTGCGTGTGTGTGTGTGTGTTTACATCACCTAGACACGTCTCAACAGAAAGTCTTTAGTTGCTGCAGTGCAGATGTCTTAAACCACTAATACCTTCATTCACGACAAGTGATCAATTCAATAAACGTGTTGTTTACGTTTTGGACTTCATTGTCGACAGTTTGTCCTCCTCTTCGCTCCTCTCTTTCTCCTCCAGCCTTCCCTCTGTAACCGCTAAGTGTGGAGTGTTTTTCCCTGACAGCTCATAAGTAGGGATCAGTGGAGAGTTGTTGTGTTGAAGGGTACCACTCACAATCCTAGAGTCTGACACAGGAGAGGAGAGGAGAGGAGAGGATGGACAGAGTCTGACACAGGAGAGGAGAGGAGAGGAGAGGATGGACAGAGTCTGACACAGGAGAGGAGAGGAGAGGAGAGGAGAGGAGAGGAGGAGAGGAGAGGAGAGGATGGACAGAGTCTGACAGAAGAGAGGAGAGGAGAGGAGAGGGGAGGAGAGGGTGGACAGAGTCTGACAGAAGAGAGGAGAGGGTGCACAGAGTCTGACAGAAGAGAGGAGAGGAGAGAGAGAGAGAGAGAGAGAGAGAGGGGGGGGGCAGAGTCTGGCAGAAGAGTGGAGAGGAGAGGAGAGGAGAGGAGAGGAGAGGAGAGGAGAGGAGAGGAGAGGAGAGGAGAGGACAGGACAGGACAGGAGAGGAGAGGAGAGAGAGAGAGAGAGAGAGAGAGAGAGAGAGAGAGAGAGAGAGAGTGGACAGAGACTGTGGAGATCACAACTAGACATAAGACAGAGACTTGACTAACGGCTGTCGGTTTCCTGCTCTTCTCTCTCTTCTCTCTCTCAACTCAATTCAATTCAAGGGGTTTATTGGCATGGGAAACGTGTTAACATTCCCAAAGCAAGTGAAGTAGATAATAAACAAAAGTGAATTAAACAGTGAAATGAACAGTAAACATTACACTCACAGAAGTTCCAAAAGAATAAAGACATTTCAAATGTCATGTTATGTACAAATAGTTAAAGTACAAAAGGGAAAATAAATAAACATAAATATGGGTTGAATTTACAATGGTGTTTGTTCTTCACTCGTTGCCCTTTTCTTGTGGCAACAGGTCACACATCTTGCTGCTGTGATGGAAAACTGTGGTATTTCACCCAGTAGATATTGAAGTTTATCAAAACTGGGTTTGTTTTTTAATTCTTTGTGGATCTGTGTAATCTGAGGGAAATATGTGTCTCTAAAATTGTCATAGATTTGGCAGGAGGTTAGGAAGTGCAGCTCAGTTTCCACCTCATTTTGTGGGCAGTGTGCACATAGCCTGTCTTCTCTTGAGAGCCAGGTATGCCTTTCTCAATAGCAAGGCTATGCTCACTGAGTCTGTACATAGTCTAAGCTTTCCTTAAATTTGGGTCAGGTATTCTGCCACTGTGTACTCTCTGTTTAGAGCCAAATAGCATTCTAGTTTGCTCTGTTTTTTGTTAATTCCAATGTGTCAAGTAATTATCTTTTTGGTTTTCATGATTTGCTTGGATCTAATTGAGTTGCTGTCCTGGGGCTCTGTGTGGTCTGTGTGCCTATGGACCAGCTTGCTTAGGGGACTCTTCTCCAGGTTCTGTAGGGGTTGGTTTCTTTATGGAAGGTTTGGGAATCGCTTCCTTTTAGGTGGTTGTGGATTTTTTCATAATTAGCGGGTATCGTTCTCTGGATTATTATTTTGTACACGGAGGATATTTTTGCAGAATTC
>NW_027007791.1:80000-82500 GCF_036934945.1 Oncorhynchus masou masou | reverse complement strand
TCCCCCTCCCCTTCCCTTCCCCTCCCCCTCCCCTTCCCTTCCCTCCCTTCCCCTCCCTCCCTTCCCTTCCCCCTTCCTTCCTTCCCTTCCTTCCCTCCCTCCTTCCCTTCCTTCCCCTTCCCTCCCTCCCCCCTCCTCCTCCCCCTCCCCTTCCCTTCCCTTCCCTCCCCTCCCCTCCCCTCCCTCCCCTTCCCCCCTTCCCTTCCTTCCCTTCCCCCCCTTCCCTTCCCCTTCCCTTCCTTCCCTTCCCCTCCCTTCCCCTTCCCCCTCCCCCCCCCCCTCCTTCCCTTCCCTTCCCTTCCCTTCCCTCCCTTCCCTTCCCTTCCCTCCCCTTCCCTTCCCTCCCCTCCTCCCTCCCCTTCCCTCCCCTCCCCCCCCTTCCCTCCCCTTCCTTCCCTTCCTCCCCCTTCCCTCCCCTTCCCTTCCCTTCCCTCCCTTCCCTTCCCTTCCCTTCCCTCCCTCCCCTTCCCTTCCCCTCCCCTCCCCTTCCCTTCCCTTCCCTTCCCTTCCCCTCCCCATAATCCCTCCCCCTTCCCTCCCTTCCCTCCCTTACTCCCCTTCCCTCCCTTCCCCTTCCCTTCCTTCCCTTCTCCTACATAATAATTCACATTTCCTGTTGCTGCAGCAAACTGGCTCAAATTAATATCTTACATTCGTACAATAAACATCCATGTGCTCACTCGCGCACACACACACACACACACACACACACACACACACACACACACACACACACACACACACACACACACACACACACACACAGTGTGGAGGGTGTGGTTTTTAATGGGAGACTCATTGATATTGATCCTCCCGTCATGGCTCCGTAACGTCACACAGTATGACGCCGTCCAGTGTGTCTCTCTGTCTGTGTTGTACAATCAGCAACACCTCATATCTGTTCTCTCATTAGTAAGATGATGTAAAACATGTTGTAATGTTTCCATGGGCACATACATACCCGTATACTTTCTCTCTCTGTGGGCTGTGTGACTCTATACAGTGATCCTGCACCCAGACAAGCCCTGTTATAAATGGCTATGGGAGTGACAGAGATATTATTATATATATATTATATTTGTAGTAATCTTTGGTTAAAGGGCCGTCCTCCCCTCAGGCTACCCGTCTCCCTCCATACAGGCTACCTGTCTCTCTCCATACAGACTACCTGTCTCTCTCCATACAGACTACCTGTCTCCCTCCATACAGGCTACCTGTCTCCCTCCATACAGGCTACCTGTCTCCCTCCACACAGGCTACCTGTCTCCCTCCATACAGACTACCTGTCTCTCTCCATACAGGCTACCTGTCTCTCTCCATACAGGCTACCTGTCTCTCTCTGCATACAGACTACCTGTCTCTCTCCACACAGGCTACCTGTCTCCCTCCACACAGGCTACCTGTCTCCCTCCATACAGACTACCTGTCTCTCTCCATACAGACTACCTGTCTCTCTCCATACAGGCTACCTGTCTCCCTCCACACAGGCTACCTGTCTCTCTCCATACAGACTACCTGTCTCTCTCCATACAGACTACCTGTCTCTCTCCATACAGGCTACCTGTCTCTCTCCATACAGGCTACCTGTCTCCCTCCACACAGGCTACCTGTCTCCCTCCATACAGACTACCTGTCTCTCTCCATACAGGCTACCTGTCTCTCTCCATACAGGCTACCTGTCTCTCTCTGCGTACAGACTACCTGTCTCCCTCCACACAGGCTACCTGTCTCTCTCCATACAGACTACCTGTCTCTCTCCATACAGACTGCCTGTCTCTCTCCATACAGGCTACCTGTGTCTCTCAAGGGCTTTTTTAATACGTGGGTGGAGATGAACTCATATTTGCCCATTTCTTCAACATGTAAATTTGGAAACTCCATCCGCTCCGGCAGTTACCTCACCCTGCGTCACAGTCGTCTTCTCTCCCGGGTGAAAGGTCGTCACGAGGAGCGCTCATTGGCTCTCCATCTGATTCTGTTTGTTTGTGTTGTTGTTGCCTCTCTGAAAGCGCAGCGAACCACACACACTCTGCACAAAAGAGAGCCCGGAGTTTAGAGTAAATTGTAAATCAAAAAGAAATGAAGAGAGAAAAGGTCTGTAATGTGGCTGACAGATGGGTTTCCAGAGAGAGCCGTATGTCTGCTTGATCTGCGTGGTGAAATGTAAAGCACAACACATATTCCTAATGACACCCAGCCGGGCCTTCTCTCACACGTGTCATCTCTTCTCTGTGTCTGATATATGATCAAACTCCTCAGTCTCCAGCTTCAGCACAGACACACAAATCCCACTGTGTTATTTGGGTCTAGCAGCACTCCCATGCCACCTCTCTCTACAGTCCCAGTGTCCTCTATATCCCTCCTGTCCCTCTCCTAGCCTCCCATGCCACCTCTCTCCACAGTCCCAGTGTCCTCTACATCCCACCTGTCCCTCTCCTAGCCTCCCATGCCACCTCTCTCCACAGTCCCAGTGTCCTCTACATCCCTCCTGTCCCTCCCA
>NW_027007791.1:65000-75000 GCF_036934945.1 Oncorhynchus masou masou | reverse complement strand
CACCTTTATCTCGTCCTAGTTTTAACGGTCAGTGACTTTATGCTGCCTCAAAAACAAGCCAGGTACAAATTCAAGAATAAAAAGCAGTTCTTTTTAGAAATGGATTTCAGGCGTCATTGTCATTTCTCCCTCCCTGTACAGATCAGATCCCCCACTCAGATAAAAAAAGGAAAAAGAACAGCCTCACAAGGTGTATGGAAAATTGTACAAAAATAAGATTATATTCTATTGATCCCAAAGTGGTATGGGCTTGGAAAAAAATAACTAATCTATAATAAGGAAAAGAAAGAAGCAATAATTCAGAGGAATTGAAAGTATCGATTCCCATCCACAGCCATGAGCTCACGCTAGAGAAGCATTTAGCCTGAGGGGGAGGAGAGGAGAGGCAGTGCTGTATTACATCCGCTCCCCTGTTCTCCTCCCTGGTTCCCCCCCGTTCTCCCTGTTCTCCCCCTGGTTCCCCCTGTTCTCCCTGTTCTCCTCCCTGGTTCCCCCGTTCTCCCTGTTCTCCTCCCTGGTTCCCCCCTGTTCTCCCTGTTCTCCTCCCTGGTTCCCCCTGTTCCCCCTGTTCTCCTCCCTGGTTCCCCCGTTCTCCCCTGTTCTCCTCCCTGGTTCCCCCCCTTCCCCCTCCTCCCCCTGGTTCCCCCTCCCTGTTCTCCCTGTTCTCCCTCCCTGTTGTCCTCCCTGGTTCCCCCGCTCCCTGTTGTCCTCCCTGGTTCCCCCGTTCTCCCCTCCCTGGTTCCCCCCTTCTCCCTGTTCTCCCCCCTGGTTCCCCGTTCTCCCTGTTCTCCTCCCTGGTTCCCCCCGTTCTCCCTGTTCTCCTCCCTGGTTCCCCCTGTTCTCCTCCCTGGTTCCCCCGTTCCCCTGTTCCTCCTCCCCCGCTTCTCCCTGTTCTCCTCCTGGTTCCCCCCGTTCTCCCTGTTCTCCTCCCTGGTTCCCCCCGTTCTCCCTGTTCTCCTCCCTGGTTCCCCCCGTTCTCCCTGTTCTCCTCCCTGGTTCCCCCCTCCCTGTTCTCCTCCCTGGTTCCCCCGTTCTCCCCTGTTCTCCTCCCTGGTTCCCCCCGTTCTCCCTGTTCTCCTCCCTGGTTCCCCCCGTTCTCCCTGTTCTCCTCCCTGGTTCCCCCCCTGTTCTCCCTGTTCTCCTCCCTGGTTCCCCCCTTCTCCCCTGTTCTCCTCCCTGGTTCCCCCCCATTCTCCCTGTTCTCCTCCCTGGTTCTCCCCTCCTCCCTGGTTCCCCATTCTCCCCTGTTCTCCTCCCTGGTTCCCCCATTCTCCCTGTTCTCCTCCCTGGTTCCCCGTTCTCCCTGTTCTCCCTCCCTGGTTCCCCCAGTTCTCCCCTCCCTGTTCCCCTCCCTGTTTCCCCTGGTTCCCCCCGTTCTCCCTGTTCTCCTCCCTGGTTCTCCCCCCTGGTTCCCCCGTTCCCCTGTTCTCCTCCCTGGTTCCCCCCCGTTCTCCCTGTTCTCCTCCCTGGTTCCCCAGCCTCCCCTGTTCTCTTCCCTGGTTCCCCCGTTCTCCCTGTTCTCCTCCCTGCTTCCCCGTTCTCCCCTGTTCTCCTGGTTCCCCCGCTTCTCCCTGTTCTCCTCCCTGCTTCCCCCGTTCTCCCCTGTTCTCCTCCTGCTTCCCCGTTCTCCTCCCTGCTTCCCCCGTTCTCCCTGTTCTCCTCCCTGCTTCCCCGTTCTCCCTGTTCTCCTCCCTGGTTCCCCCCGTTCTCCCTGTTCTCCTCCCTGGTTCTCCCCGTTCTCCCCGTTCTCCTCCCTCATTCTCCCCCAGTCCATTCCAGCCCAATGGTTGTTAAACTGCAGGCCTGCAGCCTTGGTCTGTCTGGTCTGTCTGGTCGGTCTGGTCTGTCTGGTCTGTCTGGTCGGTCTGGTCTGTCTGGTCTGTCTGGTCGGTCTGGTCTGTCTGGTCTGTCTGTCTGGTCGGTCTGGTCGGTCTGGTCTGTCTGGTCTGTCTGGTCTGTCTGGTCGGTCTGGCCTGTCTGTCCTGTCTGGTTTGTCTGGTCGGTCTGTCCTGTCTGTCCTGTCTGGTCTGTCTGGTCGGTCTGGTCTGTCTGGTCGGTCTGGCCTGTCTGGTCGGTCTGTCCTGTCTGGTCTGTCTGGTCTGGTCGGTCTGGTCTGTCTGGTCGGTCTGGCCTGTCTGGCCTGTCTGTCCTGTCTGGTCTGTCTGGTCTGTCTGGTCGGTCTGGCCTGTCTGTCCTGTCTGGTCTGTCTGGCCTGTCTGTCCTGTCTGTCCTGTCTGGTCGGTCTGGTCTGTCTGGTCGGTCTGGCCTGTCTGGTCGGTCTGTCCTGTCTGGTCTGTCTGGTCTGTCTGGTCTGTCTGGTCGGTCTGGCCTGTCTATCCTGTCTGGTCTGTCTGGTCTGTCTGGTCGGTCTGGCCTGTCTGTCCTGTCTGGTCTGTCTGGCCTGTCTGTCCTGTCTGTCCTGTCTGGTCTGTCTGGTCGGTCTGGTCTGTCTGGTCGGTCTGTCCTGTCTGGTCTGTCCTGTCTGGTCTGTCTGGTCGGTCTGGTCTGTCTGGTCGGTCTGTCCTGTCTGGTCTGTCTGGCCTGTCTGTCCTGTCTGGTCTGTCTGGTCAGTCTGGTCGGTCTGGCCTGTCTGTCCTGTCTGGTCTGTCTGGTTGGTCTGGTCTGTCTGGTCGGTCTGTCCTGTCTGGTCTGTCTGTCCTGTCTGGTCTGTCTGCTCGGGCTGGTCTGTCTGGTCGGTCTGGCCTGTCTGGTCTGTCTGTCCTGTCTGGTCTGTCTGGTCGGGCTGGTCTGTCTGGTCGGTCTGGCCTGTCTGGTCTGTCTGGTCGGTCTGGCCTGTCTGTCTTGCCTGGTCTGTCTGGTCGGTCTGGTCTGTCTGGTCGGTCTGGTCGGTCTGGTCTGTCTGGTCGGTCTGGCCTGTCTGTCCTGTCTGGTCTGTCTGGTCGGTCTGGTCTGTCTGGCCTGTCTGTCCTGTCTGGTCTGTCTGGTCTGTCTGGTCGGTCTGGCCTGTCTGGTCTGTCTGGTCGGTCTGGCCTGTCTGGTCTGTCTGGCCTGTCTGTCCTGTCTGGTCGGTCTGTCCTGTCTGTCCTGTCTGGTCTGTCTGGCCTGTCTGGCCTGTCTGGCCTTTCTGGCCTGTCTGGTCAGTCTGGCCTGTCTGCTCGGTCTGGCCTCTCTGGGCTTGTCTGGCCTGTCTGGTCTGTCTGGCCTGTCTGGCCTGTCTGGTTGGTCTGGCCTGTCTGCTCTGTCTGGCCTCTCTGGGCCTGTCTGCTCGGTCTGGCCTGTCTGCTCGGTCTGGCCTCTCTGGGCCTGTCTGGCCTGTCTGGCCTGTCTGGCCTCTCTGGGCCTGTCTGGTTAAAACTCACAGAGGTGAAAACACACCGAACACAAAGGAAACAATGGAAGCAATGTTGGTGTTGTATGTACACTGTATTTATAGTAAACATCCTAGGCTGTGGGAAGAGGCAGGTGCAGAGAATAGTGTGAAAGTACATACTATTTTAGTTGTGTTGTTTTCATTAGAAGGTTTATAGTGTACTACATGTTGAACACTGCTCAGTGGAGGTGTATGTGGATCTGCGATGTGCAGTGTTGCCTGTCCGTGTCCCAGTATGTATCAGTAGATGGGAGTTCAGGAGTGATTTAGGTTCCCTCCTCCCTCTCCCCATACTGGCCTTAGCTCTGACCCATTTTTAAGGGAGGGGGGGAGGGTCTGACCCCCCTCCTTACCCTCTTCCTCTCCTCTCCTCTTCTCCCCGTGCACTCACACCATCCTCTTCTCCAGGTCATTATTGTGAAATATGATGAGGCCTGGATATGCCCTCATGAAATTTCAATGAGCATTGATCTGTGTGATTGCAAGGAATCCTTCACATAGTGGTTTGAGTAGGGGGAGAGGGAGGAGTAGAAGGAGGAGGAGAGGGCGGGGGAGAGGGAGGAGGAGAAGGAGGAGGAGAGGGCGGGGGAGAGGGAGATAGGGAGGGGGGAGTTGTGTTCATTTATTTATTGCTGTTTAGTTTTACTCGTTTGAATCTGTTCTGGTGTGGTAGAGGGCTGTCAGAATGCCTGTCCCTGTGGGGCTCCTGAGTGGCGCAGCGGTCTAAGGCCCTGCCTGTCACTACAGACACCCTGGTTCACAACTGGCCAAATCCAGGCAGAACCCACAGATTGTGTAGGCCGTACAGGGGAATAAGAATTTGTTGTTAACTGACTTGCCTAGTTAAATAAAGGTAAATATAAATATTATTTTTTTACCTGTCAGCAAATTCTTATTTTCAATGACGGCCTAGGAACAGTGTGTTAACTGCCTGTTCAGGGGCAGAACCACAGATTGTGTACCTTGTCAGGGGATTTGAACTTGCAACCTTTCGGTTACTAGTCCAATGCTCTAACCACTAGGCTACACTGCCGCGACCAAATATGATACCATGTCATTATTCTGCCATATACTCTACTAGACTGTTGAAAATCCACAGTGTCAGAAACCACCAGCATGATCTTGGAAAATTCTCCTGACACTTATTTTCCCTTCTTGCTACGTTTGCAACATTTGGCTGTGGTGTGGTGTGAAGGGTTGCTGGAGTGTCCAGTAATGTGTTGATCTCTGACCGTGGTTGAGTAGGGTTACTAAGATGAAGTCATGTCATGTGTTCTGTTCTCAAGGTATAAATTGGAGTAAACTCCAAGGACAAATTCCTGTTCATTTTGGGTCACTTTATAAAAAAAAATATTTAAATAAAAATATATAGCACCGCAATTTCTTTTCTCTTCAGTAATTGTGCCACTGACATTTTTTTGCAAGGAGTCAAAATGAGGGCTGAGTTGGTACAACCTCCTGCGCTGCCCTTCGTGCTATTTCTGTGTAAAACCACTAGCAAATGCAGGGAGAAACACAAACCAGCGTCTCTTTCCAAAGTCAACACGGATTAACAAGTAGAAAACAATGACACAGTTAGAGGAGTGAATTCTCCTTCATTATAAACACTCTCCATGTAGCTGTTTCACATGTAGAGAGGACAGAGATCACTTCTCCATTCAACAAACATGTTTATTTGGTCAAGTTTCACTAGTGTCATATCTATAGTGTGGTGTTTCAATAAACTGTCTGCTTCTAAAGACACAATGACAGGCATTTCATGATGAGATGGTGTGGGTTGTTGGTTGACAGGCGTTTCATGATGAGATGGTGTGGGTTGTTGGTGTGCAGGCGTTTCATGATGAGATGGTGTGGGTTGTTGGTTGACAGGAGTTTCATGATGAGATGGTGTGGGTTGTTGGTGTGCAGGCGTTTCATGATGAGATGGTGTGGGTTGTTGGTTGACAGGAGTTTCATGATGAGATGGTGTGGGTTGTTGGTGTGCAGGCGTTTCCTGATGAGATGGTGTGGGTTATTGGTTGACAGGCGTTTCATGATGAGATGGTGTGGGTTGTTGGTGTGCAGGCGTTTCATGATGAGATGGTGTGGGTTATTGGTTGACAGGCGTTTCATGATGAGATGGTGTGGGTTGTTGGTTGACAGGAGTTTCATGATGAGATGGTGTGGGTTGTTGGTTGACAGGCGTTTCCTGATGAGATGGTGTGGGTTGTTGGTGTGCAGGCGTTTCCTGATGAGATGGTGTGGGTTGTTGGTTGACAGGCGTTTCATGATGAGATGGTGTGGGTTGTTGGTTGACAGGCGTTTCATGATGAGATGGTTTGGTTGACAGGCGTTTCATGATGAGATGGTGTGTTGTGGGGCGTTGTTGGTGTGGGTTGTTGGTTGACAGGCGTTTCATGATGAGATGGTGTGGGTTGTTGGTTGTTTGTCTTTAACATGTTGAGTTTTATAACTGTTTTGAGTTATTTTACTAAGCCAAATGAGTCATGCGGAACAGCTTTTGACTGTGATTGTCTATGATTGGCCTATGATTATAGCTTGTGGCAGGTAAACTAGTTAAGAGTGTTGAGCCAGTAACTGGAAGGTTACTGGTTCCAGTCCCAGAGCCGACTAGGTAAGTGTCAAAGACAGTTATCCCTAATTACTCCTATAAGTTGCTCTGGATCAGCTGTCAGCTTTTGACGACCTCTCCACTCCACTTCACTGCCCCTGAACAGGCAGTTGACCCACTGTTCCTAGGCCGTCATTGAAAATAAGAATTTGTTCTTAACTGACTTGCCTAGTAAAATAAAGGTCAAATTAAAACATTTAAAAATTCATATGAATGGGAACATATGTGCACATTTGGAAGCCCTATAAAGTCCCCTGTTATATCTGTTGGTCTCTTTGCGTAGATTAGTACTTTGACCTTTGCCCCCATTCCCACACAGATTTAAATGTGTTTTCAGGAGGTCTTTCCAGTGGTGGAAGTGGAGGCAAAAGGTTAGTTCTTTCCTAAGACAAAACAAACATATTTTGCAGCTGATTATGCTTGAGTGCTTTGAATGTTTTTCTCTCTCAGCCGGCATCAACAGTGAAGGGAAATCATGTTTTTCTCACTCAGCCGGCATCAACAGTGAAGGGAAATCATGTTTTTTTTTGTTTTTAATGAACACCACAAAACATCTCATTTTGTCATGTTGATATTGCTCCAGTGCATATTTCGCTTCAAACGGCCTGCTCCAGACAGCCTGCGCATCTCCCCTCCTCTCCTACCCCTCCTCCCCTGGTCCTCTCACTCCTCTCCCTCCTCCTTCCCCTCCTCTCCTCTGCCCCCTCTTGCTGCCCTCTTACCTCTCGTTAAGTGAATATTATCCGCTCTCCTAGTGCGAAGATTGTGCCCAATGTAGAAATCGATAGCAATAAAGGGGACTAAACAGCCTCTGACATCCACAACTACGTGGCCATGTTGACACACAGAGCAGAGCCCATCCATCTCCATATCCGCTTGTTAATGGAGCCTTTACAGGCAGCGTCACCCAGCCCACAGCCCCGACCCCCAGCCCCCAGCCCCCAGCCCCTAGCCCCTAGCCCCCAGCCCCGACCCCCATCCCCGGACCTCAGCCCCCAGCCCCCCCCCTCAGCCCCGGACCTCAGCCCCTAGCCCCGACCCCCATCCCCGCCCTCAGCCCCCAGCCCCCAGCCCCCAGCCCCCAGCCCGAACCCCAGCCCCCAGCCCCCAGCCCTGACCCTCATCCCCCAGCCCCAGCCCCCAGCCCCGGCCCTCATCCCCCAGCCCCCAGCCCCCAGCCCCGACACCCAGCCCCGACCTCAGCCCCCAGCCCCGACCCCAGCCCCCAGCCCGAACCCCAGCCCAGCCAGGGCCTCAGCCCCAGCCCGAACCCCCAGCCCTCAGCCCCCAGCCCTGACCCTCATCCCCCAGCCCCGACCCCTAGCCCCGGCCCTCAGCCCCAGCCCCCGACACCCAGCCCCGGACCTCAGCCCCAGCCCCCCCCAGCCCCAGCCCGAACCCCAGCCCCGGGCCTCAGCCCCCAGCCCGAACCCCAGCCCTCAGCCCCCAGCCCTGACCCTCATCCCCCAGCCCCGACCCTAGCCCCGCCTCAGCCCCCAGCCCCGACCCCTAGCCCGCCCTCAGCCCCAGCCCGACCCCCAGCCCCGCCCTCATCCCCCAGCCCCCAGCCCGAACCCCGGCCCTCATCCCCCAGCCCCGACTCCTAGCCCCGGCCCTCATCCCTCAGCCCTCAGCTCCCAGCCCGAACCTCAGCCCCCAGCCCCGGCACCCAGCCCACCCCAGCCCGAACCCCAGTCCGGCCCCCAGCCCCGGCCCTCAGCCCCCAGTCCTGGCCCCCAGCCCGCTACACCCCACACTCCTTACTCCACCCCACACTCCTTACTCCACCCCACACTCCCCCTCACCCCACACTCCTTACTCCACCCCACACTCCTTACTCCACCCCACACTCCTTACTCCACCCCACACTCCCCTCCACCCCACACTCCTTACTCCACCCCACACTCCCCCTCACCCCACACTCCTTACTCCACCCCACACTCCTTACTACACACCACACTCCTTACTCCTTACTCCACCCCACACTCCTTACTCCACCCCACACTCCTTATTACACCCCACACTCCTTACTCCACACCACACTCCCCCTCACCCCACACTCATTACTCCACCCCACACCCCTTACTCCACCCCACACTCCTTACTACACCCCACACTCCCCCTCACCCCACACTCCCCCTCACCCCACACTCCTTATTCCACCCCACACTCCCCCTCACCCCACACTCCTTACTCCACCCCACACTCCTTATTACACCCCACACCACTCTACACCTCCTTACTCCACCCCACACTCACCCCACACCCTTACTCCACCCCACACTCCTTACTCCACCCCACACTCCCCCTCACCCCACACTCCTTACTCCACCCCCACACTCCCCCTCACCCCACACTCCTTACTCCACCCCACACTCCTTACTCCCACCCCACACTCCCCTCACCCCACTCCTTACTCCACCCCACACTCCCCTCCACCCCACACTCCCCCTCACCCCCTTACACCCCCTTACTCCTCCACCCCACACTCCTTACTCCACCCCACACTCCCCCTCACCCCACACTCCCCCTCACCCCACACTCCTTACTCCACCCCTGGTCACTCCCCCTCCCTCCTTCCTCCACCCCACACTCCTTACTCCACCCCCACACTCCCCACTCCACCCCACACTCCCCCTCCTCCCCACACTCCCTCCTCACCCCACCCCTCCCTGGTCCACTCCTCCTCCACCCCACCTCCCCCTCACCCCACACTCCTTACTCCACCCCACACTCCTTACTACACCCATCATCTCCCCCCTCCCACACGCTCTTACAACATCTCACCTTCATTTCCCTCCTCCTCATTCTCCACCAGTCCTCTCCCTCCTCCTCCTCCTCCCCTGGTCCTCTCCCTCCTCCTCCTCCTCCCCTGGTCCTCTCCCTCCTCCTCCTCCTGGTCCTCTCCCTCCTCCTCCTCCCCTGGTCCTCTCCCTCCTCCTCCTCCCCCCTGGTCCTCTCCCTCCTCCTCCTCCCTGGTCCTCTCCCTCCTCCTCCTCCCCTGGTCCTCTCCCTCCTCCTCCTCCCCTGGTCCTCTCCCTCCTCCTCCTCCCTGGTCCTCTCCTCCTCCCCTCCATCCTCCCCCGGTCCTCTCTCCCCCCGGTCCCTCCCCACTCCCCCCCTGGTCCTCTCACCTCCCTCCCCCTGGTCCTCTCCCTCCTCTCACTCATCCCCTGGTCCTCTCCTCCTCCCCCCTCCACTCCCCCCTGGTCCTCCTCCTCCTCCTCCCCTGGTCCTCTCCCTCCTCCTCATCATCCTCTGGTCCTCTCCCTCCTCCCCTGGTCCTCTCCCTCCTCCTCCTCCCCTGGTCCTCTCCTCCTCCCCTGGTCCTCTCATCCTCCTCCCCCCTGGTCCTCTCCTCTCCTCCCCTGGTCCTCTCACTCCTCCCCCTGGTCCTCTCCCTCCTCCTCCTGGTCCTCTGGTCCTCCCCCCGGTCCTCCCACTCCTCCCCGGTCCTCCCCTCCTCTCACTCCTCCCCCGGTCCTCTCAGTCCTCCCCCGGTCCTCTCACTTCTCCCCCAGTCCTCTCCCTCCTCCCCCACCACTACTACCTGTCCCAGAGGAGCCATTATCAATATGCTCTATCGTCATGTTTCAGGGCCACATTTACCTCTGACACATTGCCTGGGAAGCAGTGTGGGAAATTGCTGCAATTTGCTATTTCTCCTCTGGGTCATTCTTTGGTTGTGTGGTTTTTTGTTATAGCATTGTATATATCTCATTGGTAGATGTGTCATTAGTTGTGCTCTTCTCTTCCATAATACACTGTTATAATTTTAATTCTCTAAAGTAGGATGTTAATTTGATCACCCTGTTGCAGGAAGTTTAAAACTTGTAGTGTATTTGAGGTTTAAAAAGTATTTTTGAAGTTTGTAATTTCCACCTTAAAATTATCCTTACCGTGGCTATGTAATTTACCCTTACCGTGGCTATGTAATTTACCCTTACCCTGGCTATGTAATTTACCCTTACCGTGGCTATGTAATTTACCCTTACCGTGGCTATGTAATTTACCCTTACCGTGGCTATGTAATTTACCCTTACCGTGGCTATGTAATT
>NW_027007791.1:47500-60000 GCF_036934945.1 Oncorhynchus masou masou | reverse complement strand
GGCGAATCCACCGTTAAAACAATAACAAAGTGGATCTCAAATCAAATCAAATTGTATTAGTCACATGCGCCGAACACAACAGGTGTAGTAGACCTCACAGTGGAATGCCGAACACAACAGGTGTAGGTAGACCTTACAGTGAAATGCTTACTTACTATCCCCTAACCAACAATGCAGTTTAAAACAATTTAAATAAATTACGGATAAGAATAAAAAATAAAACTAACAAGTAATTAAAGAGCAGCAGTAAAATAACAATAGCAAGACTATATAAAGGGGGTACCAGTACAGAGTCAATGTGGAGACTATAAACAGGGGGTACTGGTACAGAGTCAATGTGGAGGCTATATACAGGGGATACCGGTACAAAGTCAATGTGGAGGCTATATACAGGGGGTACTGGTACAGAGTTAATGTGGAGGCTATATACAGGGGGTACCTGTACAGAGTCAATGTGGAGGCTATATACAGGGGGTACCGGTACAGAGTCAATGTGGAGGCTATATACAGGGGATACCGGTACAAAGTCAATGTGGAGGCTATATACAGGGGGTACCGGTACAGAGTTAATGTGGACACTATATACAGGGGTACCGGTACAGAGTCAATGTGGAGACTATATACAGGGGGTACTGGTACAGAGTCAATGTGGAGACTATAAACAGGGGGTACTGGTACAGAGTCAATGTGGAGGCTATATACAGGGGGTACCGGTACAGAGTTAATGTGCGGGGCACCGTTAGTTGAGGTAGTATGTACATGCACAGTAGGTAGAGTTATTAAAGTGGATATGCATAGATGATAACAACAGAGTAGCAGCGGTATAAAATAGTCAAATGGGTGGCCATTTGATTAGGTGTTCAGGAGTCTTATGGCTTGGGGGTAGAAGCTGTTTAGAAGCCACTTGGACCTAGACTTGGCGCTCCGGTACCACTTGCTGTGCGATACCAGAGAGGACAGTCTATGACTGGGGTGGCTGGAGTCTTTGACAATTATTTGGACCTTCCTCTGACACCGCCTGGTATCGAGGTCCTGGATGGCAGGAAGCTTGGCCCCAGTGATGTACTGGGCCGTATGCACTACCCTCTGTAGTGACTTGCGGTCAGAGGCCGAACAGTTGCCAGTGATGCTACCAGTCAGGATGCTCTCGATGGTGCAGCTGTAGAACCTTTTGAGGATCTGAGGACCCATGCCAAATCTTTTCAGTCTCCTGAGGGGAATAGGTTTTGTCGTGCCCGCTTCACGACTGTCTTGGTGTGCTTGGACCATGTTAGTTTGTTGGACACCAAGGAACTCGAAACTCTCAACCTGCTCCACTACAGCCCCATTGATGAGAATGGGGGCGTGCTCTGTCCTCTTTTTCCTGTAGTCCACAATCATCTCCTTTGTCTTGATCACGTTGATAGAGAGGTTGTTGTCCTGGCACCATACGGACAGGACAACAACTGACCTCTCTGACCTCCCCCCTATAGGCTGTCTCGTCATTGTCGGTGATCAGGCCTACCACATCGTCAAACTTAATGATGGTGTTGGAGTCATGCCTGAACAGGGAGTACAGGAGGGGACTGAGCACGCACCCCAAATGGGCCCCTGTGTTGAGGATCAGCGTGACGGATGTGTTGTTACCTACCCTCACCACCTGGGGGCGGCCTGTCAGGAAGTCCAGGATCCAGTTGCAGAGGGAGGTGTTTATTCCCAGGGTCCTTAGCTTATTGATGAGCTTTGAGGGCACAATGGTGTTGAACGCTGAGCTGTAGTCAATGAATAGCATTCTCACATAGGTGTTCCTTTTGTCCAGGTGGGAAAGGGCAGTGTGGAGTGCAGTAGAGATTGCATCATCTCTGGATCTGTTGGGGCGGTATGCAAATTGGAGTGGGTCTCTGGTTTCTGGGATAATGGTGTTGATGTGAGCCATGGATCAGCTTTTCAAAGCACTTTATGGCTACAGACGTGAGTGCTACGGGTCGGTAGTCAGTTAGGCAGGTTACCTTAGTGTTCTTGGGGTCAGGGACTATGGTGGTCTGCTTAAAACATGTTTGGTATTACATACCCGGACAGGGATTTGTTGAAAATGTCAGTGAAAGCCTGTTTTGGTGAAAGGCTAAGGGCCCAGAGAAATGTAACCACTCTCAGATGAATAGACGCAATAACTGACCATCCGTGATATCAAAATGATTTTTATTAACCATGTTGTGAGTGTACAGTGTTTGTTTACGTTTACAATGTTTACAAACATTGGAGAAAAACAAGCTTATATGTTGTGTTCTCATGGGGTGTGACAGTTAAACTAAGCTCATGAGGCATTCCTAAGTTATATTCTTGAAGAATCAATGGGTATATATAATTCATTAACAAGTTTTAAAAAATGGGTGTAGCAACTACATATTGCCCCTTTAAAGCAATCACAGGCTGGAAAGGGCCTTGGTACCAGTCTGGTTCTTTGATGTATTCAGGACAGTCACTTTCCTACTCTTGATAGATATTGTACTTCCTGTGGAACACAACTTCAGAAACTTGCTGGAAAATTAATAAAACAAGAAAAATACTGTACGAAGAGTGAACTCAATTCCAGATTATATTCTGAACGTATGACGAAAACATTGATTGTTGTAATATTATTTTACTCTAACCGTTCAGTATTGTGCGTGTGTGTGTCCTCAGCTCTGAATGAACCCACCATCGACTACGGTTTCCAACGACTGCAGAAGGTCATCCCCCGGCACCCTGGGGATCCAGAACGCCTTCCAAAGGTACCAGTCACATTTCCTGTTCTTCAAATGGCCAATCAGTCCACAGCCTTGTACACAAACTGTCCAATCAGAGTCTATCAGTCACACTTCCTGTTCTTCAACTGACCATTTAGTCCACAGCCTGTACCCTAACTGTCCAATCAGAGTCTACACGTCTAAACCATTACGACCAACGGATCATTTCTCTTTAGATGTGTCAGTTAATTCTCTCCAAATCAAAATCCAATCAAAGGTTATTTGTTACGTACACAGTTTAAAGCAGGTTTAAAGCAGCTCCTTCAACAGGGAGGGTCACTCCTACATATTCAGCTGAACCTTATGGTACTGTAGCCTGGTCGGGTCACTCCTACATATTCAGCTGAACCTTATGGTACTGTAGCCGTGTTGGGTCAGGACCCTGGCATCCAGCTGAACCTTAGCATTCTGTAGCCGTGTTGGGTCACAACCCTGGGATCCAGCTGAACCTTATGGTACTGTAGCCGTGTTGGGTCACGACCCTGGGATCCAGCTGAACCTTAGCGTTCTGTAACCATGTTGGGTCACGACCCTGGGATCCAGCTGAACCTTTGTGTACCGTAGCTGTGTTGGTTCACGACCCTGGGATCCAGCTGAACCTTAGCGGTCTGTAACCATGTTGGGTCACGACCCTGGGATCCAGCTGAACCTTAGCGTTCTGTAACCATGTTGGGTCACGACCCTGGGATCCAGCTGAACCTTTGTGTACCGTAGCTGTGGTGGTTCACGACCCTGGGATCCAGCTGAACCTTAGTGTTCTGTAGCCGTAGTGGGTCATGACCCTGGGGTCTCGATCTGATGAGTTGTTAATCACTAAAGCGCGTCCAGCTACGCAAACTTCCTGTGACATCAAGAGAGCAGACTCACGTGTTAACAACGGTGGAGTCCTTATTCATCTCCAATGTCAACAACGACACACAGACTCCTGCATATGTGTTAACGATGTCACATGTGGCCGTGCGAACATGTTCAATGGAAGGGCAGAGACGTTGACATCACTGCTGTGGAAGAGCAGTTAACGTTACCTAGAGATGGTACCAAAGCAAAGCACAGCAGTCCTTTATTCCCTCACCTGTGTGTGTGTGTGTGTGTGTGTGTGTGTGTGTGTGTGTGTGTGTGTGTGTGTGTGTGTGTGTGTGTGTGTGTGTGTGTGTGTGTGTGTGTGTGTGTGTGTGTGTGTGTGTGTGTGTGTGTCTGTGTGTACGTGTGTGTGTGTGTGTGTGTGTGAGCTGCAGGAATGTGTGTGTGTCTGCAGAGTGTAAATTGATTCTTTGGGAGTAATAAATATACGGCACTTTATCTTGTTACACTTGCATACGTACCCTGTCGCCCACCCCTCCGCTAGCCTTTCCCAGCACCCCCAGCTCCTGTTCCCATCCTACCCTCCCTGACCCAGCTACTCCTGGCTGTACCCATCCTACCCTCCCTGACCCAGCTACTCCTGGCTGTTCCCATCCTACCCTCCCTGACCCAGCTACTCCTGGCTGTTCCCATCCTACCCTCCCTGACCCAGCTGCTCCTGGCTGTTCCCATCCTACCCTCCCTGACCCAGCTGCTCCTGGCTGTTTCCCATCCTACCCTCCCTGACCCAGCTACTCCTGGCTGTTCCCATCCTACCCTCCCTGACCCAGTTACTCCTGGCTGTTCCCATCCTACCCTCCCTGACCCAGCTGCTCCTGACCCATCTGCTCTGACCCAGCTGGCTGTTCCCATCCTAGGACCCAGCTGCTCCTGGCTGACCCATCCTACCCTCCCAAACCCAGCTACTATACTGTTCCCTTCCCTATGGACCTATAGTAGGCTGTCTTCTATCTCACCTGACCCAGCTGCTCCTGGCTGTTCCCATCCTACCCTCCCTGAAACTAACCTGGCTGTTTCCCACCTCTGGTGACCCAGCTGCTCCTGACTGAAACCAACCTGGACTCCTCCCTGGTGAGGGAAAACGACTGAAACCAACCTGGACTCACTCTGGTGGCTGTTCCCATCCTGAAACCACCCACCTGGACTCACTCTGGTGAGGGAAACTGGTGAGGGAAACCCATCCTGGACTCTGAAACCCAACCTGGACTCCTGGCTGTTCCCATCCTACCCTCCCTGAGGAGCTGTCGACTGAAACCAACCTGGACTCCCTGGTGAGGGAAACGACTGAAACTCCCCTGGACTCTCCTGGCTGTTCTCATCCTACATCTAGTAACTACTCCTGAGGATCCCATCCAGTCATGACAGAGGTGAAAGTTCCCATACGTTACTGCAGGACATGTGACCTATCAGAGAAGACTGAGGGAGTTATGCCTGGCTAGTTGGGGAAACGACTACCCTCCCTGACTCACTGCTCATTAGTTCACGTTAGTATTTACCCAGCATCCTGCTGTGTAATATGCAACCAGGCAGCTATTGTAGCTATCGCTCCCTAACAGCTACTCCTTCCACATCACTCACCTCCCTGACTCACTACTCACTGGCTGTTCACCACTCACCACCACTCCCTCACCACTCACTGTTCCACCTACCACTCACTGACCACTGCTCCTGACACCTCTTATATCAGCATGGAGTGACAAGTCACATGTTGAATACATTCTCCAACATCTCATAACGTTCATAGTAGTGAGAGGTCTTCTATCTCACCTGGCTTCTAGCAGGAAGTGATGATCTGATGATGTCATTAGGCAGCAGCCCCCCCTCCCCTGGTGAGGGAAACGACTGATGTGAGTATCTGTGTTAGTACTGACCAGCCCACTCACTCCCTCTACCACCCCTACCACCCAGCCTGGCTGCAGCTGTTCTGGGGAGGACAGACCTGATATACCTCTGTAGGTAGTGATGGTGACTATGCCAGTTGGGTCTGTCTGCTCCTAGCTCTGCTCTACAGTACGCCCGCCAGGCATAGCCGGACTCACTCTGGTGAGGGTACTTACAATGGTCAGCATTCTCTCTGGTCCAGGCCAGTACTGACAGTACTGTCAGATCTGAAGTTCAGTAACCACATCTCGATGAGACTGGTTGTCAACTCAGTTTGTAAGCTGAGGAGGACCTCCTGGATTTGGATAAGGTCATGTGACTATTGTCTGTGATTCAGATTGATAGTGTGCTACTCAGGAAGCAATATCCAATCCACTACCTTAAAGCCTTTGAGAATGTAGGCCATTAGCGTTGAGCTGAGAGGGTTATAGTCAGGTCATGAGGTCCTCTGTCACCCACATGCCCCCTCCACCCCCTCCTTTCCTCCCTCCCTCAACATACTCCAAACAGTTGAGAAAACGACCCTGTCCCCTGAGAGAGAGAGAGAGAGAGAACCTGGAGGTGAGGGAGGCCTGATGGAGGAAACCATCCACTTGTCTTATATCCTGTATTAGCCTGAGCAGGTGCCACACTCCCCTGGAGGGAAACCAACGTAAACCGGTGTCTGTGTGTTTCATGCATGTGCACACAGGTACGTACATGTGTGCAAAATATATAGAGGTCCATCTAATAGGCTCACAGGAAACAAGAGTGTGTTGCCAGCCCTTCATTCCTCTGTCTCATATATCTCTTCATTCCCCTGTCTCTAATACACTGTCTCATATATCCCTTCATTCCTCTGTCTCATATATCCCTTCATTCCCTGTCTCTAATACACTGTCTCATATATCCCTTCATTCCTCTGTCTCTAATACACTGTCTCATATATCCCTTCATTCCCCCCCCCCCACTGTCTCTGTGTTAATACACTGTCTCATATATCCCTTCATTCCTCTGTCTCTAAGGACAGACCTGATATACCTCTGTAGGTATATCTCTTCATTCCTCTGTCTCTAATACACTGTCTCATATATCCCCATTCCATTCTCTAATACACTGTCTCATATATCCCTTCATTCCCCAGTCTCTAATACACTGTCTCATATATCCCTTCATTCCTCTGTCTCTAATACACTGTCTCATATATCTCTTCATTCCCTGTCTCTAATACACTGTCTCATATATCCAATCATTCCTCTGTCTCTAATGTACACTTCGTTGAGCTGATTCCTCTGTCATTCACCCTGTCTCTATCCCCCTCCTTTCCTCTGACCCTCAACATATCCCTTCATTCCCCTGTCTCTAATACACTGTCTCATATATCCTTCATTCCTCTGTCCTAATACACTGTCTCATATATCCCTTCATTCCTGCTGTCTCTAAAAATATATAGAGGTTCATCTAATAGTCTCTGTCTCATATATCCCTTCATTCCTCTGTCTCTAATACACTGTCTCATATATCCCTTCATTCCTCTGTCTCTACACTGTCTCATATATCCCTTCATTCCCTGTCTCTAATACACTGTCTCATATATCCATTCATTCCCCTGTCTCTAATACACTGTCTCATATATCCCTTCATTCCCCTGTCTCTAATACACTGTCTCATATATCCCTTCATTCCCCTGTCTCTAATACACTGTCTCATATATCCCTCCATTCCCCTGTCTCTAATACACTGTCTCATATATCCCTTCATTCCCCTGTCTCTAATACACTGTCTCATATATCCCTTCATTCCTCTACACTGTCTCATATATCCCTTCATTCCCCTGTCTCTAATACACTGTCTCATATATCCCTTCATTCCCCTGTCTCTAATACACTGTCTCATATATCCCTTCATTCCCCTGTCTCTAATACACTGTCTCATATATCCCTTCATTCCCCTGTCTCTAATACACTGTCTCATATATCCCTTCATTCCCCTGTCTCTAATACACTGTCTCATATATCCCTTCATTCCTCTGTCTCATATATCCCTCCATTCCCCTGTCTCTAATACACTGTCTCATATATCCCTTCATTCCTCTGTCTCATATATCCCTTCATTCCTCTGTCTCATATATCCCTTCATTCCCCTGTCTCTAATACACTGTCTCATATATCCCTCCATTCCCCTGTCTCTAATACACTGTCTCATATATCCCTTCATTCCTCTGTCTCTAATACACTGTCTCATATATCCCTTCATTCCCCTGTCTCTAATACACTGTCTCATATATCCCTTCATTCCCCTGTCTCTAATACACTGTCTCATATATCCCTTCATTCCCCTGTCTCTAATACATTCCTCTGTCTCATATATCCCTTCATTCCCTGTCTCTAATACACTGTCTCATATATCCCCCCATTCCTCTGTCTCATATATCCCTTCATTCCTCTGTCTCATATATCCCTTCATTCCCCCTTAATACACTGTCTCATATAAATGGTAAAATCTTTCTTGCCTCATTATCTAGTCACAGACTCATATATCCCCCCATCCATGTGTGTCTCATATATCCCTTCATTCCTCTGTCTCATGTATCCCCCATTCCTGTGTCTCTATGTGTGTGTCTCATGTATCCCCCCATGTCCTGTGTGTGTCTCATATATCCCTTCATTCCTCTGTCTCTATTTGTCTCATTCTGCAGTTTACAGGCTGTCTCATATATCCATCATTCCTGCTGTCTCTAATACACTCTCATATATCCCTTTATTCCCCTGTCTCCAATACACTGTCATATATCCCTCCAAAGAGGGAAGATACACTGTCTCATATATCCCTTCATTCCCCTGTCTCTAATACACTGTCTGTGATCCCTGATTCCTCTGTCTCATATATCCCTTCATTCCCTGTCTCTAATACACTGTCTCATATATCCCTGTGCATTCCTCTGTCTCATATATCCCTCATTCCTCTGTCTCTAATACACTGTCTGTATGTCCCTGTGTTCCTCTGTCTGTGTGTGTGTGTGTGTGTGTCTGTGACTGTCTCATTCATATCCTCTGTCTCATGTATCCTCCATAGTGATAGTGTGTGTCTGATATATCCCTCCATTCCTAGTGTCTCTAATATACTGTCTCATATAGTATGTCTCTAATACACTGTCTCATATATCCCTCCATTCCTCTGTCTCATATATCCCTGTCATTAGTGATCTCTATTACACTGTCTGATATATCCCTTCATTCCTCTGTCTCTAATACACTGTCTCATATATCCCTCCATTCCTGTGTCTCTAATACTGTCTCATATATCCCTTCATTCCCTGTCTCTAATACACTGTCTCATATATCCCTTCATTCCCCTGTCTGAAAGTGTGTGTGTGTGTCCCTCCTATTGTGTGTCTCATATATCCCTGTGTGTTCCTCTGTCTGTGTGTGTGTGTCTCATATATCCCTTCATTCCTCTGTCTCATATATCCCTCCATTCCCCTGTCCTGTGTCTCATATATCCCTCCATTCCTCTGTCTGCTATATCCCTTCATTCTGTCTCATGAGAAGGAAAACGTCTAACATCCAGAGATTCATCTCCACTCATATATTTCTTTAGTCTGTAACGTCTCATAAGTCCCTTGGATTCCTCTGACCAATGGAACCTCCATTCCTCTGTCTCTAATACACTTTCCCATATATCCCTCTGGCATGTCCTCTCTAATACACTGTCTCATATCACCAGCTATTCTGCTCATTTCTGCCTCTATCGATCTCCATTCCCCTTATTGAGGTAATAACTGTCTCATATATCCTTCTTCAACTGTCTGGAAACAATCCCTTCATTCCCCTGGAGGGAGAGATACAGTCTCATATATCCCTTCATTCCTCTGTCTCATAGTCACAGAGTGAGAGAGAGAGAGTCTCAGATATCCCTTCATTCCTCTGTCTCATGAGTCCCTGATTCCCCGTCTCTAGAGAGAGAGCGAGGCTATGTGATCCCCCATTCCTGAGGTGGAAATCTGTGCTGCACTTCCTAACCTCACTGTCTCAAATATGTGACCATATCTCATATATAGACACATATTTTCCTCAGTTACACAGTCCATATATCCCTCCATTTTTGTATTTTTTTGTTGATAAACTCCCATATCTGTGGGTGAAATACCACAGTGTGTCATCACAGCAACAAGTTTGTGACCTGTTGCCATATAAAGGTCAACCAGTGTCTCAAACACCATTGTAAATACAACCCATATTTATGTTTATTTATTTTCCTTTTGTACTTTAACTATTTGCACAATATGACATTTCAAATGTCTTTATTCTTTGTGGAACTTTTGTGTGTGAGTGTAATGTTTACTGTTCATTTTTGTTTATTTGTTTTTGTTTGTTGTATGTTCACCTGTTTGTGGCAGTGTTAAGGCATATGTATCCCATGCCAATAAAGTGTAATGTGTGTGATTTGAAAGTGTGTGTGAGAGTATGTGTGTGATAGTGTCTGTGTCTGTGAAAGTGTGCATGAAGTAGTGTGTGTGTGAGTCAGAGTGTGAGTGAGTGTGTGAGAGTCAGGTGTGGGGTGTAAAGGATTACAGTGTGTATAGGTAACACCACCTCTCTATTCAGTCTAGATTAGAATGGTCTGAGTTGATAACATCAGGCCTGGGATCACCTGTCACGTGTTCTCCCTCTCTGGTCTGTGTCAACAGGCTGTGTGTGTGTTATGGGCCAGACTGTCACAATGTGTCTCCTCTGTGGCCTGTAGGTCAACAGGCTGCTCTTATGGGTCACACCTGTCACGTGTTCTCCCTCTCTGGCCTCTAGGTCAACAGTGTCTGTGTCTTGGGTCACACCTGTGTGTCGTGTGTGTGTCTCTGGCCTCTGTGGTCAACAGGCTGTGTTGATGGGCCAGACTGTCACGTGTTCTCCCTCTCTGGCCTCTAGGTCAACAGGCTGCTCCAGAGGGCCAGACTGTCTCCGTGTTCTCCTCTTTGGCCTCTAGGTCAACAGGCTGTTTGGATATGGGCCAGACTGTCCATTGTGTTCTCCCTCTCTGGCCTCTAGGAACAGGCTGCTTGTTATGGGCCAGACTGTCACGTGTTCTCCTCTCTGGCCTCTAGGTCAACAGGCTGCTTTTATGAGGCCAGACTGTCACGTGTTCTCCCCTGCTGGAAACCTCTAGGGTCAACAGGCTGACCATTAGAGGGAGAGACTGTCACGTCCCTCTCTGATTAGGTCAACAGGCTCCACCAGACTGTCAGTTTTCTCCTCTCTGGCCTCTGGTCAACAGGCTGCTCATTCTACTGGGCCAGACTGTCACGTGTGTCCCTCACTGCCCAGGTCAACAATGATGTTGTGAGCTGGGCCAACCTGTCACGTGTGACCATCTGGAACTAGGTCAACAGGCTGCAGTTATACAATCCAAAGACTTATGTTTTTTATTTTCCCTTCTGGCCTCCCATATCTACTGGTCAACAGGCTGCCACAGTGTATGACAGACTGTCAAATGTTGTCCCTCTCTGGCCTCTAGGTCAACAGGCTGCAAACACCATTGTGGTACCAACTGTTATGTTTATTTATTTTCGTGTTCTTTTTCTGTTTATTTCAACAGGCTGTTTACTGTTCATTTTTGCCATTTTTGTCACTGTTCTCCCTCTCTGGCAATGGTAACAGGCTGTATCCCATGCCAATAAAGCCCTTAATTTAAATTGATTTAAAGAAAGACAGGCTGAGAGAGAGGGGGGAGAGAGAGAGAGAGGCCAGTGAACAGGGAGTGAAAGGGAGAGAGAGTCACGAGAGAGAGAGAGAGGCCTCTAGGTCAACAGGCTGGGGGTTATGGGCCAGACTGTATAGGTAACACCACCTCTCTATTCAGTCTAGATTAGAATGGTCTGAGTTGATAACACATCAGGCCTGGGACACCTGTCACGTGTTCTCCCTCTCTGGCCTCTAGGTCAACAGGCTGTTCGTTATGGGCCAGACTGTCACGTGTTCTCCCTCTGGCCTCTAGGTCAACAGGCTGCTCGTTATGGGCCACACCTGTCACCATCGTTACGCACATTAGCGCATTATGACACTCACCTGGACTCCATCACCTCCTGATTACCTGCCCTGTATACAGTGGCTTGCAAAAGTGTTCACCCCCTTAGCCTTGTTCCTATTTTGTTGCCTTGCCTTTATTTTTGGTAAGGTAACAAATTTTTGATTTACACAACATGCCTACCACTTTGAAGATGCTAAAAATGTTTTATTGTGAAATAAGACATCAAACATAAAACTTCAGTGTGCATAACTATTCACCCCCTTCAATTCTGTCCAGTTTCCCAGTCCCTGCTGATGAAAAACATCCCCACAGCATGATGCTGCCACTACCATGCTTCACTGCGGCGATGGTATTCTCGGGGTGATGGGAGGTGTTGGGTTTGCACCAGACATAGTGTTTTCCTTGATGGCCAATAAAGATCGATTTTAGTCTCATCTGACCAGAGTACCTTCTTCCATATATTTGGGGAGTCTCCTACATGATTTTTTTCTTTAAGCAATGGCTTTTTTCTGGACACTCTTCCGTAAAGCCCATCTCTGTGGAGTGTACAGCTTAAAGTGGTCCTATGGACAGATACTTCAATCTCCGCTGTGGAGCTTTGCAGCTCCTTCAGGGTTATCTTTGGTCTCTTTGTTGCCTCTCTGATTAACTCACTCCTTGCCTGGTCCATGAGTTTTGGTGGGTGGCATTCTCTTTGCTGGTTTACTGTGGTGCCATGTTCTTTCCATTTTTTAATAATGGATTTAATGGTGCTCTGTAAGATGTTCAATGTTTCAGTTTTTTTTTATAACCCAACCCTGATCTCTACTTCTCCATAACTTTGTCCCTGGCCTGTTTGGAGACCTCCTTGGTCTTCATAGTGCTGCTTGCTTGATGGTGCCCTTTGCTTGTGGTGTTGCAGACTCTGGGGCTTTTTCGAACAGGTGTATATATACTGAGATCATGTGACAGGTCATGTGACATTGAGATTGCACACAGGTGGACTTTATT